>NW_010225432.1:0-16696 GCF_000690775.1 Eurypyga helias | reverse complement strand
AGCAGACAAATGTCAAAACAATTATTTCAACCTGCAATAGCACTTCTATCAAAAAACATCATAACACCTAGAACTGATCAGACCAAAGTTTCATTACTGCAGGATACTGTGCTCTGGTAGCAGCCACCGATGGACATGTGGGGAAGAGTATAAAATAGTTCAAGCATATAGCAAGTTTTCTATCATATTTTCTATTACTGTTTTCAGCTCACAGATTTCCTTGGACAGAGGTGTCTGTGTTTCAAGACACTCCACATTCCATGTACAGTCACTGGACCTCCAGCGCCACCATCACATGCACATCACTTCTGTAGTGTTAAGGCATAGGCAGACACACTTTCAGCCCAGACACACTCCTAACCATGTCAATCACATGGATTATTTTAGACATACTGCTGCATTTGAGAATAAGGGATTTATATATACATATATAAATATAAATATATTTAATCTGACCTTGACATCTTGTCCTTCAGAATACCAAGTCTCAGAGTTACTGGTTTTTAGTATATATAACGCCGAATTGATTTTGTAAGCTATATTTAGACCTAAACTGTTGCTTACATGTCTTGACTGAGCAGAATGAGTTCATAAAAAAGAGGGTATTACCTTGAAAGAATGAAAAGACATGGGCTAAGAAGTGTAGCAATTCCTCTCTGATGCTAGGAACACCTACTTCCAGCTGCAGTCAGGAGACAGGTCCTTGGCTGAGAAAACAGTTAATATAAGGTTATATTTTATTGCTGCCACATAAATTAAACATCATTTGTTTTTAGGTGCCTGTAGAAAGCAATGCTGTCAATGTCACCGTTTCAAATTTAAATGCTATGTCTTCATATATTGTTCAGCTCAGATGCATAGCCAAGGATGGTCTTCACTGTGTTTGCGTTTGGAGTAAAGATATTTTGGTCCCTCACAGTAAGTGAAATACAGTTTTGTCCTACTGGGAATAAGCATGAATATAAAAGCTTTTCAAATCTTATATCATGTGAAATAGCATTGTCAGACACTGTTGAAAATATAAAGATCAAACTGATTCACATGAGCACATCTCCATCTTTTTCCGCATTTACCAGAACTCATGAACAAGCCAAGAATATCATATAATGCAACTACAGAAATCTCTCCAGGCAGAAGAAGTGTTCTTCTGAAGTGGGAGGTAACATTCACTTCGAGTCTGGGTACATTATGTTATGACCATGCCATTAATTTATCACTTTATAGGAAACAATATACTTTCTTATTGTATTGAGACTACACTATATAAGCAAAAGACATTGTACTTTTGTTTCAGGATTGACTGCATTTGTATGGTGGTGTCTTAGGTGCTAGAAACTAGCAAGGAAAACTCTACCAATTTATAAACTTGAAAAATTATTAAGCGAGCAATCACTGAGCTCAAAGTCATTGACTAGAATAAAGATTATTTCCAGTTTACATTAAAAATTGGACTCCCTCGAGTTTGTCTCTTAGAATCAAGCTTTCCTTGAAAAATCCTCGTAAGTCTTTAGCACATACAAGTGACACACCTTGTGCTTCATGTGTTCCAACGGAGCATTCTCATTCTCAAGAGACTACAAACCTTTCAGAAAAGCTTGGGAAATCTACTAATTTACTAATTCAGAAGTGCAAATGCATTACATCAGGATGAAAAAATGAGAGCCTGGCTTTCTAGCTTCATGCTTCCCATGACAATTACAGTTCAAACCTACATGTGAGAGCCATCCCCGCTTCTGCAGCAGGAGTCATTGTCAGATGAATGACTACAGCAGGTCAGTCAGTTTTACCAAGTTCTCCTGGCAAGAAACGGACAACTGACACGAATGTGTCATCAAGGGACCCACAGGCAATTTCAATGAGCAAGGTATTAGTAGAGGTGTTTCTGTAGAAACTAATAAATTCTATTTAGATTCTGAGAGAGTGTCTACAGATTCCAAGACGTTTGATTTAGGGGATATCCCTGTCAGAAATGACAGAGACTGACAGAGTTTTGAAATATCAGAACATGTGGAAAGTTATGTAGTTCCCTCTTGTTTTTTTTTTTAAGGAAAGAAAAGACAGCAGAGGAAGTAAGACATCTCCTGATAAGGACGAGAGACTCCTTTTTCCCCACATCTCATGAGAAGTAGGCAAAGCTGCGGAGTAGATGAATCATTTTGTGATAAAGCAATAGATCACACATGCTAGTTTAAATGTTAAAATAAAAGAAGAAATTATTCTCCATCTAAATGCTTTATTTAAAAAAAATAAAGTAATATTAAATACCATATCAGGGCTAGGATCTTCATTCAGGATAACACACTATATGAATTGAGGTTTATATGAAGTAAGGTTCAAGTTAATGGCTTCAGCAAACATTGAAGCGGCAGAGGGAGGGAGCACAACCAATAATGGACATATCAAATGAAGAGGAAAAAAAGAATCTTTGTCTCTTCTTCCACACTTCTGGAGCTGATCTGAAACAAAACCAGCTTAAAGATGTTAGCGGCTACATAGCTCCTCTGTTTTTGCTAATGTTCAATGAGTAACCTCTACACAGCTCGGATCAGCAGGCACAAGAGAGCTGCCTTCAGCTCTAAACACCTAACCAGGCAACATATATTGCTTTCCTGGCTGCAAATAACATGGGACCTCCTGCAGGACTGCACAACATAGAGCAGTGTCAGCCTCTTCCAGTCTCATTTTGCTAAGAAACCTAAATTCTACCAGTTTCTTCTTGTGCCATAGACATCATATTTCATATGTCCTAGAAATTATTTCTCCTACACAAAAGCCTTTTCCAGTTTCAAAGCCTGGTGAGAGAACCTGCACCCTGGTCTAATGGCAGGAGGTTGAAACTAGATGATCTTTAAGGTCCCTTCCAACCCAAATCTTTCTATGATTCTATAAACCCTAACACTACTCTCCAGCAGCTTTAGCAAAGCTTCAAACAGTGGCACAGATTCTTCTCTCCGTATCCTGGGAAAAACATGTTTCTCTTCTAAGAGCTTCCAGCTTTACCAGAAATTCCTCTGAACACATGTGTCTCTGCCTTTTAAATTACTGAATATCATACTGTCTATTTTATTCTAAAAGTATCCAAATATTTTATTAAGATAACCCAATTTCCCAGCTTTGTAGTATCTTCACACTATTAATTCTGTGCCAAAAAAATAACAGACAGGCTTGATATCAGAAGTAATTCTTGCAGAATTCACAGACATCAGTGTACTGAGTTTAGTTTCTGTCATCTAGACTGCAATAATTTCCATTTCTGTGCACTCATTTTCCATTTTCTCGGGAAGATTAGTACAGCAAAGTAACAATTGCACCATTACCACCTAAAAATTTGTATCAATGGATATATAACATGTTCCAAAGTTGTAGTATAATTACTAGCATTTATCCTCAAAGAGACCAGATGCCTAACAGAGCCTAGTAGATGAAGATTCCCAGAGGCATCAATTGCAATTAAACACCTCTCATTAGCTTTCAAGTTCCTAATTATGAGGGGTATGTTCCAGTGAAATGTAGAGAATGTTAGAGCTGCTTCACTGCAGTTATTACTAATTGGATACACATAACTAAGATCCCAATTAAGCAAAACACTTAATCCTGTGTTTAAATCCTCTCAATTTAAGCGTGCTCTTAATTTTAAGGAAATGCTTTGCTTCATTGATTCCTAATAACCTAATTAAAACAGTATGATTTTATCCCCATCATTAAAGGTGGCATTTTGTTTATACAATTTAATCCCTCTTGATTTTCTGCACAGGATGTAATAACACTTATAGAATAACAATCTTTTCCCTCTTGCTAGGTAACACAAAATAAGGACATCCTTGGATATTACATTAATGTGGAAAGAATACCAAACAGTTGCAGGGATTCACCAAATCGCATCTTGCTAAAGGACAGAAAAGTTCTTCTGAATCTCTCCATGGCTTATTATAGGGTTAATATTTCCGCCTATAACGAAGCAGGAGAATCTCCACAAGCCATCTACATTGTCCCAGAGGTCACTGGAACAGGTACTTAGCTTATAATTCACTTGCTCACTGGAGGAATTCTATGAGCAATCTCTAGGCTACCTTTTGACAGTCTTTGGGATAGGGTTAAGCATTCTCTTGAATATTTATTAGTTTGATATTTTTGCATGTTGAGAGTCAGTATTGTTTCTTTAGGAAGGATTTTGACGTTATCTAACAGACTAAGCAATTTAACATTCCATTTAACATTACTTGTCTTCTGAAGCTAGAGAAATAAGTATGTGCTAAATCTACCTATAAAAAGGGCTTATGGAGAGTACTCAAAAGTTAAGTAGATGCCAGCAGTTTAAACAAAGTTTGCAGAATTATGTGCAAATCTAAGGGGATTGAGCTAAGTAACTATTAAGAGACCTGCTAGTACCCTTTAGTTACTGCCCTTACTGGCACATGGGAGGAGGAATAGACAGGATATATATGTCATATTGCAATGAAGACATACACTTTTGTGAAGCTTAAATACTCTCTATTTTATTTAAATAGTAAAATTATTTTACATTTTTTCTTATAATGTAAGCTACTTTCATTTGTTATAATCTTGACGTATAGTTATTGCAGAATAAGAAAAACCTCTCTCTTCCAAAGTAAAGTTATTATTTTTTAATTAAGCTATAGCATACACAAGTAAAGTGTGCAAATACCCTTGTTGATCTCCTGACAGCTGCAGCTAATTGATTTTCTAGGATCTTCTTACACACTCCCCTCATTCTGTTCTCTGCCCTGCAACGACTTAACAATTTGCTTTTGCCCTTACATTTGATTGCTGTAGCTCTCTCGTGGTGAAACATATACTATCACCTCAAGCTATCTTTTGACTGACAGCTACTTGTTTACTCAGCCTCTCAGCCTGTTTGTTGTGGCTCTCTCCAGGCACCCATTTCTGATTTGGTTGTACTTCTGTGCAGCTTCTCTCTACCTACCATGGATTACTGGAAAGATACTTGCATTAAGTGGGCTCCCAAGAAAAAAATCTTTCTCAGCACGCACAACTTCTCCTCAGCTTGCACTGCCATTTTCTTTAATTTTGCCTTATTATGTTAGTTTTCATTCAGGAGATGAAATGTAGAATTTTGACTGTCTGCCACAAGATCCATTTCATACTCCAAAATAACAGGTTCCTCTTCTCTCCTCACTTTGTTTCAGTAAGGTTTTTCCCAGATTGATTATCTGTATTTAAAAACGTTAGAATGTTTAAGATCCTTGCAGAAAACACAAAAAATATGAAATATGATATTCTACAGCTATAATCTGTAATTAGCCCCTTCTCCTTATTCCCCAGGTAAGCACTATCTCACAGTTGCTCTATGAATAGCAGTTAATAGCGGCTTACAGGAGGTTATTTAGCAACTTCAGGCTTCCGCTTCCTGAGGCTTGGAACAGTCATTTACCCTTCTCTGATTGTGGGAAATTAAAGGTCATGAACAGCAATTAACACTGGAGCTCCCATAGATCATTGCAAAGCCTGAGATGCTATGTTTCCTTTACTGACATACCAGTGTGAACCTTTCTATGCACTGGTCACCTGCAATAACCACTACTTAAAGAATCACCTTTGAAAAAGAGCAAAAAAAGGCAAAGCAAGCGAGAGAGAAGACTGCTTTGCTCTTTGTTGATCTCTAATGGTATATTTGTTCACAGACTTGCCTGGCCAAATCCATGTCGAACACCAGGGAACTAGTGCAGTTGTCACCTGGGCTCCAGAATACAATCCAAAATGTTTTGTGGTTGACTGGGGCACTAGTAAAGAGAATATGCACATGAAAATAGTGACTACGGCTACTGGAAATTTCACACTAGGTAACAGCAACCGCCATATCTACTTATGGAGGCACCACTTCATTTATTGGTTGTCTTTCGTTGGTGTGGGTAGAATTTTCATCCTGTTTTTAAGAGGAAATTGAAGATCCAGGTAAGTGCAACTCTCATCCTTGTCCAGCACTAAGACATCATCTAGAAATTCTAACAACACCAAGGCAGACAAAAAGACTAGTTTTTAGTAGGATTCTTCTGGTTACATTCGGGCAAGAAATGCGCTCTGGCTGCTGTTGCTGGTATGCTCTCTCTCCTTGCCCACATTTCAGGCAGACTCACACGCTGCTGGTTTAAAAAAAAAATAATAATTTCTCTTGTCCCTGGGTAAACTTAACTTTAAATACAAACTTCTGTGTTAGTTTCCCTTAGATTTTTTTTTTTTTTTTTTGGTATCCCAGTGGCTGTGCTGGTCAAAGCCTACATTCTCAACTCCAGTATTCTGTTTACCAAGCTAGGCGCGATGAGCTGCAGACAGGGATCACTTCACAGGACAGTCATTGAATGTCTGTACTAAAATCATGTAGGTGACTTGCATGGGCCAGTCAGGGCTGGCTTTTATGTAGAGTAGGGAACATTTATATTCTGAGTTCCACGAATGAATGCACCGTTTTCCTTGGTCCTTCTGCAACATCTGCAATGCCACATTACACCTAGACGTTTTGCTTGGTTTTAAATACACTAGCTAAGGGGGAAATGCCCTTCCTTAAACTAAGATATCTACAGTCACTTTCATTCCTTACTTCTTCTTCAGCAGCTCAAGCCTTCCAGAGGGAAACTATGAGCAGTTCTGGCATCTTTTAAAAGCAAACTTAGGTTACATCTTGTTCTGGTTTTGAAATAGTTTGCATTAAGCATCTAGAGACAATGAATAAGGATGCACATATTGTGTACTCAGTGTAAAGCACTGTAAACTTATGTTTAAGTCTCAGAAAGTAAAAACTATACAGGAAAGCTATAAAGTTGTTGTCCCTCCTACCCTTCTTTATCATTTATAACTTTTCAGTAAACCCTGATGTACCTTTATTTGTTTTCCAGACAATTTTCAGCCATATAAGTTGTACAAAATAATGGTACATGCATCTGATGTGTGTCAGTGTGAAAATTTCACCAGACATGAAAAGACTTTTGGAGTGACCCACTTCTACTCAGTTGAAGGAGGTATTCCTCCCCTTTATATAACCTCATCTTTTATATTTCTTCTCATTTCCTATCTGCAGCAATAAAAGAAAATCCTACGTGAAGTTTCTTTTCCAGGTGACTTAACAGTATTCTCCAGTTAGCGTTGCCTTTGGTTCTAGCCGTTATGCACTGGCAGTGAATGACCTGAATGTCGTTCATTACTAACTCCACAGAAATATTACTATTACACATTACTGCTTAAGATGAGGGGGTTTGACTTTCTGGGATTTCTCCTTTCTCTTTCACCCTTTATGTTACATTTATGACAACTAAAATCAGGCTAGGAGTTCTCTAGGAAGCAGCTAGGTTTCAGTCTTGTATGTCTATTGCACAAGTATTGATGCAGAATTTAAATTATTACCTGATTTTTAAGTTCCTCAGACAGGTCCAGCTAATGTGACAATCCTGAATATCACAAAGAATTCTGCACTTGTGAAATGGACTGAAATACCTGCCGAAGACTGTTTGGGCTTTCTCCAGGGATACAGGATCACCTACACAGACTCACTGAGAAAAAAGTCTCTGGGTAAGTCACCATTGCTCAGAACAAAGCAGCAGCTCAGAGCCCCGGCAGAAAAGCTTCATACAGACCATTCAGTGCTTTTGCAGCACAGTACTGAGTTACTCAGGTTTCTGTGGGAAATGAACACTCTCCAAGGTCAGCTCCTGCTTAGAGTTTTAATGTTTTATATGGTCCTGTGAATATCAACAATTTTCTAGGTATCATCTGAAATTAAATATTGAATTAAGTATTGACTTACAGTTCTGCCTACTGCAGAATTCTCTAGTAACACTAAAAGGAAGATGTACACTCTCAGTGATTCTGAGGTATTGAGATTTCAGTCACAATACTTTTATGCTTCGTTGCAACTCAGCCAACCTTGACTGAGCCTTTCTATAGGACTTCAGTAATTATATATTTATTTTTCTAAGCACAATTAGAAGGAGCTAAAGTTTGTATTTCTTACCTGTTTTCAAAGACACTATTATTAATTTAATTTTAAAACCCACGTTCTTAAAATGATAAATTTTGTGTTTAACTACAAAGGATTAAACTTCTGTACATGGAAATATATTAATAGTTATGAGCCCAAACCACCTGAGTTTTCAAAAAAAAAAAAAAAACCAAAACCAACCTAAACTAGTTTTGATTAATATTTTTATTCTGGTCTGCAGTGCAATGTCTTCTTGTCGTAAATAATACTACATTAGCTTTGCACATACTGATTTTCAAATAAAATTAAAGACATGCTGTGGAAGACAAACAGCACCTAAGACATGACAAAAGGTATTAGAGAGGGTTCTAGGATTCATACTGGTCTATACCTTTACAAGACCATAAAAAGTAACTAAATCTTCAGATACGCATCATTAGCAGGACACACTAATCTTCAGGGGGCTCTATTCCACCTTAAATACCTATCAGAAAGTGCAAGAGGAGACAGACGGGAGTGTCCAGGACTGATTTCCCTACCATCCCAGCAACATACACACTGTGCCTTAATCGGTCAATACGACGACATGGCACCTGATTGCCATGTTTTTTAGGCAGGAGGAATAATTTTATTTGTGAATTTTGGGGAAGGGATTCTATAGGCTACAGCACCATTTCCACTTCTTTCAAGGCCTCAAATTCACAGTGGAAGACTTGAAAAGTAATTTCTACCCAGTTAAAGGCAGATTACAGCATCATTGGTTGCATCATTTCGGCCAGGGGAAAAAATTAGTGCACCATCAGAAAAGAAGGGTTGAGCTGAAAGGCCTGCAAAGTCGTGGACAGAATGCACAACCTTTTTTCTGTACTGAACAATGAGTAATAGCACTGCTATGAATCGAGGTGAATAACTACTGACTACTGTAGTAGTAGGGTAAAGCATGTGATAGGGTCTAGCCCTTCAATCAACCGTCATGCAGTATACACAGCCTTCTGCACTCAAGACATCCGTGGTGTGTTAAAAAATCAGGCTTTTTACCTCTGGATTTAAAATGTACATAAATATTTTGGAGAAATCCTGTACCTATCCAAAGAACATCTGGAAGTGTGGCTTCCTCCAGGTATGGGTTAGGGCACAGAAATTTTGCCTTTTCCCCAAATAGCTGATACAGGCAGCCACCAGAGTTCATCTAATTATCTCCTTCCCCAACCCTTCTTGCATTTCAGCTGTTACTGTCAATTCTACTGCCAGCAGTTACCATCTTACTGGACTGAAGGAAAAAACCACCTACCTTGTGCGGATATCTGGATTCACTAATGCAGGCGAAGGAGCTCCGACTCTTTCACAACCTTTCAGCACTCTCAAATACAGTACTGTGGAAGCTCTATGCATCTGTGTTACCCAGCATCAATCCTTGCTTTATGCACTGTATATGGCATTATTCTCTACTGTTTCCTGCTTTTCAAGGAGTAGCAAGGCACTCATGCTCAAGATTTATTATTCAATCCCTAGTTACTGATAGCAAACACACAAAATTTGTTCCTCTGTTAGAGGTAAACTCGGCATCACACAACAACTCTGCCTGTATTTCATTATTTAATATGCAGGGGAGTCTTAGCTGGGGTCCCTCATCCCTGGATGAAGAAAAAAACAGCTAGCTTTTTATGCTAGCTATATGCACATATCTTTACTTATTGCTGAATCCTGTAATAGATTTCAGCAGTTTAAGTATTCTGCCTGTGAGTAGTTAAGTCCAGGATGATAGGCTAAGAAGATAAATACAGTTAGATTTATAAAGTCTCATGTATTGCGATCATACAGGGTTGACTAAACACGGTCTCTCAAACATCTTTAACACCTCACCATTTAAACTAAGCCTAGCACCACAGCAGGCCCTTTTTGGTTTGACCACAGCTTCGTTCAGTTGAAGCTTTCTAAATAGAAAGAAGACCAGAGCAGACTAAGGCCGTATCAACCACAGGAAAAGTAACCTGTGAAATTCAGAGAGAGAAGTCTGAACTGCAAATGGCTTCTCCCCACTACAGCTTTTGTGTATTAAGTGAAGGAGGGATAAACACAAACAACTGGTTTTACAAAAAAGGTTACTTAATCCATTAGAAGAACCTCAGGATTCTTTGTCATAAGAGCCTTTTTCGGCAACAAAAGAAATTTGCAGCATTTCAAATACCTTTTAAAGTAAAATTAAGTAGCTGTTTCATTAAAAAAAAAAAGAATAATTTTTTGTTGATAGGTGGGTAGGAAAAGAAAAAGCAAGCAACCTTTTTGCAAGTGTGGTTTGTCAATATCCGCAACACAATCATGTACTGACTACAGTTCCCTGGCGCTATTTTGAAACTTTTGATGTAGCTGTCTGTAAGAACACCTCAGCCACGACCCCCTCGTCACTTCGCAGACTGCTTTGGTTCCTGTGTTTGGAGCACTGCTCCCACTGCCTGAGCACTTTGCCAACCTTCATTAACTTCTCAAGCATTTTATCTCCTTCTGGGCGGGGTGGGAGAGGAAGCATCTGGAGCAGGTACTAACACAGGCAATAGGAGACATCAGTTCACAGCAAGGGTTGATGAATGGCTGACAATAGATAAAATGGTCCTAAAGTGCCTGTCAGGCAAAGCATGTCACCTACCAAATACACAAGCCATATTACTGTTACCAGGATCAGGTGATAACTCAAAAAAACCCTTTCCAAACCGTACTAGTGAAACCTGAAACAGGTTAAAAGCCATTTTCAACCAAGTAGTTTCTTATGGAGTCAGACCTGCATCAGGGTCCTGACCAATTAACAAGCTAGATCTCACATAATAGCATGGGGAGTAGAAATACTTACTTTTATTATAAAATGTTTGTCTTTGGATGGTGGATTTAAGAATTCAGCACATATATCTAGGTATCTTAAAAAAATTAAAGACTCAGACACCCCAGAATTCCCAGCTTTTGTTTTAATTAGATTTCAGTTACAGGAATCTCAGAACATGTGTGAAGTTTGACTTGACTTCTGCTTGAAATGCTTCTGTTGTGGAGTCAATATATCCTTTCTGTACTTGATACCTCAAGTCTGATTCAATCTCTCCATTTCCCATCAGATAAAGGAGAATTTGAAGGTGTTGTGACTGGCCTTTGCTTCAGCATGATGTTCATTCTGGTTTTTATACCTCTCACTTGTTCCCTGGTGCTTGGAAGGTAAGAAGGCAATGTTGGCTGAAGTTGTTAGCAGCACTTCTGTTTTGCTTCACTCCGAGTTTCATACCACTGGATATTTTAGTCATTAAAAGCAACACAGTTCAGAAGTCACACAACACAACAGCCACCCCACTCATTTACATAATGAGAGCAATTGAAAAGCACTATAAGCTGATGAAAGTAGTTTGACGAAAATATGTAACATTTTGCCTTTGATACAGTTATCTGACTACCTCCTCTCTCAAACACCCTTGAAAAGAGCAAGGACCATTTCTCACAGTGGAAAATAGGTTATATATATGGAAAAAGCATGCATTTGATTATTTTGCTCTTTCACTCCAAACTGATGATCATGTTTCTTCTATCAAAATACAAAAATAAATTCCAGCAACATACACAAATTGATGTTGCCAACTAAGCAGTTTCCTGCAAGCACATTTGGATGTTAACCGTATAAATTATGCACATAAGCACATAATGAGAAGGAGTAACAGATGGATGAGTAGGAAGAAGAGAAAATAACAAGGGTGCCTATAAGATATGGATGAGGTCCTCTTATTTTAAGAGAAATTGTTCTCTGTGGTAATAAAGTACAACTCCCCTCAAATTAATCTGAGATATAATATTAGGGCATACACTACCACTAAAAGAAAAATTACTTGCATAGTAATAGGCTCTAATATTCATTTTCTGATAGATGTAGTTACATACGACCATTCATATTACTATTTTGATATCCTAGAGCACTACCCTCCCTTTTTTTCCTTTTTACAAAGCGCCATCCTCAGAAGCTGAAAGCACAGCTGCTAAAGGGCAGAACAGGCAGATGGTACAACCCATGGCCTGAAAGCTGTACAGAGCGATGTAGCTCGCTTTAGCTTATGCATCAGGCTGAACTCCCGCTCTTGCCACCAGGAAACAGACCTCGCTCCACATTAAGACTCTTGTGCATTTTCTTTTTCATATTTTACTTTAGGTTGCTCCATATTTGATCTAGCCTTTTTGACAAGGACTTCCAAAACCTACGTAGAAAGTTTTGACGTAGAGCAAGCTTCATTGTGTTAAATGTAGATCATACTTCATTGTCTGGTCCCATAAGGAAAGAAATTCTGAAAAACAGCACACAGAAGCTTGGTGTAGCACTACAAAGTGGCAATTAAATACGCAGTAGCATTGAACACCCAAAACTGAGATGAAGGGTCCCAACAATCCCCTCATCTCTACTGCCTGCTTGATTTGTAAAGAGGACAAACCAGCCAGCCAAACACCCATCTTCATGGGCTCAATAAAGAATTCCAGTAACTCTACAGCCTCAGGCTCCACCTCAAACCACAGCCTAAACAGGGGCAACATGCCTCACAGCTAACAAAGTCTAGACTTGATTCAAAATCCAGACAGTGCTGAAAGCAACACTACGTCAGGGTGATGGGCTACATAACCTCCCACAGCCTCTCACAGCTGTGTTGAGTTTATTTCCTATGGAGGTGAGTCATTGCCCAGAGCTCCCAGGGAGGTGCTCTGAGAGCAGCTGCTGACAGGGAGGTGATCAGCTCAAAAAAGCCAAGAGATGCCCTCCCTCTGCTCCAGTGATGAGCAGGCAGGGTGACTGGTGCCAGTGGGATCAGACAGCTCAGCAGAAACTCCTTTTGAAATTCCCATCCCACCCCCACGGCCACCCCTCTGCAGGGGAGTCATGGCTTGCCCACCTTCCCAGGGTGTGGAAGTGATGGGCAGGCCACCACGACGGCCTGTCCTCTGAAGAAGGCCCTGGGAGGACAACATTTGGGATGGTGCCCATGGTGGGGTGGCCCAAGGAGGCTGGAGAGCATAGCAGCTTGTTGCCAGTTTCGTTGTTTCTGAGTCCCTGGGTGCAAGGAAGGAGATTGGAAGCAAGGGCTGCGATGAGAGGTCTGTGGGCAAGCAGCCCACTGAAACCTTACAAACCCCTTCCTCTACAGCAGAAGCAGCAGGTGTGAGTTTTTATTAAAGGTGTGTTTAGGTTCATGTAAGGTGAAACTGTGAGATTCTTGTTTCTGCAGAAAGAGCCCAAAACAACCAGAAAAGAGCAGGAGCTGTGTTGTTCCCTCTGTTCTGGCCTGCAGGTCCCAGGCAGAATCTCTTCCTGCCCACTGGTGTCATCGCACAGAAGCTAAAATCAGCGATAGCTTGTGCTTAGTTGGAGGGGAAGTAAGCTGCTAAGAAGAAGTCCAGGAGCAAATACTTACTAAAACAAACTCCCTCATGTCCAAGAGGGACACGAGGGACATTCTTGAACCTCTCCTGCATGTCCAAGAATCCTCAAGGAAGATGGAGGTTTTCTGGAAATAATAGGAAATTAGAAACATACAACGATTAAACATACAAAAAGACATTACCTGCTCCTGTCGCAGCTCCTTTGTCCTTAAAGAAAGGTGCCAATTGTCATTAACACAGCATTTCAGTGTAGACTACCATGCTTAGGCTTCAGTTTTTAATTGGTGTTCTGCTTAATAGTCATTATAAAAACATCTTGTTTTGATGATCTTGAAAATAATAATAAAATGTTAGGTATAAATGGTAGTTAGGTATAAATGGTAGATAATCTAAATGCATAGGAAATGCCAGTCACTTAACCTGACAGTAAACTTGGAATATTTCTTTACAGACTGAAAATATCGTGCTGGCCCAGTGTACCAAGTCCGGGAAACAGCAGTGCACTCCAAGATACGGCAAGTACTCTTCTGATGGCATGAAAAAATACACAAGACTGTGTAGAAATTTTAATTACTGATTAATGAGTAATGCTAGTTATTAGTCTTTTCACACTTCACCCTGGTGTGTGTCTAATATCAACAGCTGGAAGCTAGGGTAATATCAGAAATATAAAAGAGGGGGCAGTGTTGGTTTTCAGGCAGAAGCTGTATGCACTTTTAAATGTAATGAAGGTTCTCAGACTTTTTATGAACACATTATAGAGCATATTTAAAGGCATGATTGTTAAACAACAAAGTGAAGTTGAACAGAGGGAGATGGACTCTAAAGACAGAAATTCACTTTTCATATCCAGTCACTTTTCACCAACTGGAACTGATTATGAAGTACAAAATACAAAGTAATACACTGTGGCCGAATTCCTCGGCAGTCTCACAAAGGAGACCATGTATACGGTGTTTTCTGAAACCTGCTCCTCACCCCTCAGTCTCTACGCACCTCCAGAGAAATCCAGGGGCTCTGGCTGATCAGCTGGCTGAGGAGCAGCAATTAGTTAAACTTTGCACATTCAAATCTTGCCTCCAGCTTTAGAAAGGATACCTGAATTTCAGGACTGAAGAAGCGCCTGGAAATCAGCTGTTAGAAGGAGGCTGCTGGAGACCATGTTACTCACTTTTGCCTGTCAGTGCACTTCCTTGCACTTTCCTCTCCTTACCTCCTCCTTTTCAAACAAGTTTCTGCTCCAGTTTTGCTGACACTTGATACTAGAAGCCCTTCCTCTAGGACCCCTCAGTTTATCTTCCAAGTGTCAGACAACCAACCATTCTATTTTTGGACCAGGAACTCGTACTGCTTTCCTTTTTAAGTCTTCCTTATTTTTCTCGCACAGCTGAACCCGCCAAACTGGCACTCATAGGTCTAGTTTCTCAAGCCAGCTTGTGGGCTTCAACAAAGACAACCTCTATTTTGTCAAAGAGTAGGCAGAAGCTGGAACGTATCTACAAGCCACACACTGTCCAAATCTAGGACACAGAATTAAATGATCAGTAACGAAATTTCAGAAGATCCTGACAGGCTGCTGGTAATCAAAGGTTTTGCTGAACACCAGCACAGCTTCCTCCAACAGAGCAAGTCTGAACTTTCATATTCCAGATCAGGACTTCCCTGCTTGCTTGCGTTCTTCCACCTGGACACAGATGTAGATAAAGGAGTGGTGAGCTCAGGTGGTCATTTTGCCAAAGCCAGATAATGCAGAGGATCAGATTTATAAATGTACAGTTGTACAAAGTCAGTGTTTGAAGAATGACCTGTTAGGAGATGGAAGTTTCACTGTCCTGTTCAGATAAAGAAATTGATCGGGTTATGAGCACCAGGCAACTTTCAGTTCTCAGTGCTGGAATTCAGATGTCCCTCACTAACCACTCCAGCAAAAATAACTCCATCTAATCATCTCAATTTTTCTCCACAATGCATTTAAAAAGTGGGAGATCTGCAGATTTAATACTTGTTTAAGTGAGATTTCTCAAAGACAAAAAAAAAAAGAAGGAATAAAATATATTCGGGATTTGGGGAATTTCTGCCTTAAAGAAAGCACAAGACCTGCCTCAAAGAAAGCACAGGACCTGAAGCTGTCTTGATGTAACAATATGCTTAGGTGGAGTTGAATTGCAGGACAGAAGTTCAGCAAGAAAAGGCTAAGAACTACCAGCCAAAACTACCAATATATTCCAAAGAATAATTTGACATTGTGAAGAAGTGCAGGTGAAATAGATTGAGGCTGCATGTTACTGAAAGGACAAGTAGGTTTCACAAACCAGAGTGCCACTTGGACATAAATACATTAAAAGCAAAATATACCTATTTAAAATGCATTTAAACGGTCCTGCAGATGCAAAGCAACTGCAAAAGGAAATGAAGCCTGTATTAGCCAAGTCTGGTAGAGAAATGCTGCAATATTAATAACATATCAGAAACAGAAATAACAGGTATCAGATAAGGGTTTTGGGGAAAGCAGAAAAAACTCTATGCGAGAACTCAGTACAATAAAGCAGTTACCAGATATATTGCGTAGAAGTGATCTGATATTACGAGCAGCTCGTGAAATGTGGAGAAAGGTATTCCCCAAATGAGCACTGTAAAAGAGAGTCGAGGAGTAAATCTTACCATATGCCATGTATTTATTCTATTTGTAGCTTGTTTCAAGACTGAAACCCATCAGGTTAGTTAGGCAACGTAGCAGCTCTTGACAGAAACACATATAGCCCAGATAGGTGGTAAGAGGATTCGTACTTTAAATCCAGAGCATTCTTTATTGCCATCTAAGGCACTGATACATCCCAAGGTACAGAGCAGCAGGAGGAACTGGAGACACTCTCAATTCAGTCAGCACACAGAGGCCAGGAAAATGAACTCTGGAGTCTAGCATGGCCAGCCAGCCACCCCATCAGTGTCCTAGTCTTTGTGTTTAAATAGGATTCTTCAAGATGATGCTGCTTCTTCACCTGTAAGTGCCCCTTTCAGAGAGAAGCTCACACAGAGCTTATTTCAGATTTGGTAGGTGTAAAGTTGGGGCTGCTGTTCATAATAAGTACAGTAAAGGAGGCATTATTTGTCTTTATTCAAAACAAGGCAAAAGCTGACCATGCAGATGTGTCTACTCATCCCATTGCAAGAGAGAAATAGAGATATTTTGGGGGGTATTTCTGATATTTCAGAGGAGAGCATACTGATTTCCAAGTGAGAACACAAATTGTAAGAAGAAAGAAAATAGAAAACAAGACAGATATGCTTATTTATTTATTTATTGCAAAAGAATCGTAACAGTTAAATCTTAAGAAACTGGGGGCGTGGGTGGGG
>NW_010225431.1:16109-16319 GCF_000690775.1 Eurypyga helias | reverse complement strand
GGGAGGCTCCCGTGTCCGCCACCGGTTTGCTCCCTCTCCCTTTCCCCACCGTTTCTGATGAGAGGCACTGGAGAGTTTGCCCTTGTCCGTGACCTCCAGAGGGAGGCAATCAGAAAGGGAGTTTGGATGGGAGATAACTCATCAGGGAAGCTGTCTGCTCTGCAGAGCATCAAATCAGCTGAGAAATAACAACTCTATCACTAAAATTAG
>NW_010225431.1:3842-16008 GCF_000690775.1 Eurypyga helias | reverse complement strand
GACCACGTTTGCCACCAGCGATTTTCCAGCCCCCAGTTTCAGCGGGATTCCCTAGCACTTGTGCATCGATAAATACCGCACCGAGGCAAAGGCTGAGCTGGGCGGGCGCTCGGCAGCAACACAGCTCGATGGGGTTGGAGCTAGATGGGAGAATCCCACGAGGACCAGGCGCAGCATCCTCCATTTGAAGGGCTGGGACAAGGTCCCTGCCTGAACTTTCCACCCAGCCGGCATTAGCCTGCGTGCAAAACCTCGGGCTCTGCTGCCGCGCAGTGGAGACACACGCTTTTTTACGCTGCTCTCTCCCCACGCAGTGCCGGGTCACGGGGCTCCTGGAGCCGTGATCACGCAACCCCCTGCCCTCTGCCCCCCTGCCCTTCTGGAACATTATTTTACAGGATCATAGGTTGGAAAAGGCCTTTAAGATCATCGAGTCCAATCGTTAATCCCAAGCTTAAGCATCACCCTTTCCTATAGGGTAGAAAAATGCTTTGAATTTAGGTATTTTTAATTTTTGTTAACAAAATAAGGTGGGAGGGTGGTGCCCGCTGGCCAGAGGAGAGGGATCGGGACACCCGGGGCTGCACCCCCGGCTCAGCCCCCCTCACCAGCGTTGCTCACGAGGTGCCTGGTTGCAGCCCTGCTTCCCGTTATGAGCCCCGCTTCTGCCGGGCTCCCAGCCCCGAGGACTGGCACGAACAATCGAATTTCTGTCTGCGTTATGACCCCACTTGTAAGTGCTGTGACCCCTGCGGGGGTCACGGCCCCTGGTTTGGGAACCGCCGCACTAGGACCAGTCGCTTAGACCAAACAGGATGGGTGATTAACAGTAGGAACCAACCCCAAAGTAAGAGGTGGGCTCTCCACCTCTTAATGCCTTGCAATTAAGACCAGATGTCTTCCAGGGAGATGGTTTAGGCGAACCACAGGCTACTGGGTGAAGTTTCCTGGCTTGTGCTACGCAGGTCAGACTCCGTGATTTGATGGTCTCTTACAGCCTTAAAGAAACCTACATTAAAATTGCCTCGTTCCTTCTCCAAATAACCTAGTCTTCATCTTTAGAAATACTGTAAAATTGCTGCTGGCAGGGATTAATTGGAGTAACAGGGCTCTGACAGCCAGGCACCTTCTGTGGGTGCTGTGCTGGCGTTTAACTTCAGGCATCCATGTTTTAAATATTTATCCTTCACTTTTCTTCGTCTGTAAAATGCAAACATCCCACCAAGGTTCAGGAGACTTAATTCATTCCTGTTTGTAAAAATGTTTTCAATTCCCAAGGTAAAATATGTCATAGAAGTGCAAAGTGTTATTAACAGTAATTGATTGTCATTGTGGGAAAAAGTGACCTGCCCTTACAAAGGATTAATGGATTCGTCAGGTTACTGGTGTGATGGCAATTAACAATGCAAACAGAGCTGACGAGCCCTTACCTTCCCATCCCCTTCTTAGCCTCCTAGCTGCACTCTCCCCGACTTGGAGGGGCAATGGGAAGGAGTTTCTGGGAAGGAGTGGCTACGCAGGGAGTCCGAAGGTCTGTGTGTTTGCATCGCAGGGCTGCTCTGACTCACCAGTTACCCTCCCAAAATGTTCCTCCATCAACGGCTGCTGCAGACACAGGGGCTCAGGGGTCGTGGGACCGGGCGGGAGGGGACAGTGTGCTGCTGTGAGTGGTTGATGCTCTTGGCGAGGCGGAGGGTGCCCGAGGTCTCCCGCACCCTCCGTGAGGCATCCTCCCTCACCCAGGACATACAGCCGTCTTGTCCTTTCCCCAGATTGCGGAGACCTACGCTTTTCTCCCGCGAGAAGCTGTGACCAGGTTCCTGATGAGTTGCACCGAGTGCCAGAAGAGGATGCATTTCAACTCCAACGGGCTGGAGCCCAAAGGTAAGGGCAAATGCATCCTGCCAGGAGAGCTGACACAGCATTTTGCACCAGTGTGGTACCACCGGTAGCTGTCAGGACACTGCCCCAGCCAGGAGATACTTCTTAACATAGTGGTTTTCCGAAGCTGTCCTGTTTTTCCTGCGCTTTATCACCAAGCTGAATGGCTGAAATGCGGTTTGCCTGTCACTGCGTGCAGCAGAGCAGAAGCGGTTTAGCCTTCTTTCCAAGCTTTCCCCGTGCAACCGCGCCAAGTGTGGGTCGGTATTGCCGACTGCAGTCAACCCGTCATTGTATGTGAGGGAAACTCCCTTTTCGGAAAAACGTGACCTGAAGTTTTTCCTTTAAACTACTAATTTTGTAACAAAAGTCACTAAATCTGTCTGAATAACTGAAGTTTCTGGTAAAGTGATTTGCAGGAATGAATAGCTATGCAGCTCACAATGCTATTTTGCATAAGGGAAGGTGTTTTGGCAATCAGGGTTCGTCGTGCCTGCGTATCCAGCCAGTCAGCGTGGCCCCGGCGGGGGTGGCTCATTATGGTTCTTGTGTAAACAGAACCAATCTGCAGCTCCTAGGCCGGAAAGGTGTAAGCGGTGCATGAGATGGGACCGGGTTTTCTTCCAGAGTGAATGGTTAAAGTTGACGTTTGTAGGGGTTTTCTTTCTGAATTACAACCCTGTTCTCATGATCAGGTGCGAAGGATCAAATTGACCCCGAGAGGTTTCACCCAACCAAATTGCTTCTTTAAAAAACCAGCAGCAAACTGCAGACAGTTGGTCCATTTCAAAGCCGTTAAGGCAACCAGGCTCATTTGGCAGCTCTTGTCAAGCAGAGAAACGGAATTAAATGAGCAAAGCACCCAACAATAGATAATTTCTAATATTAAATACCGATTTTCAGCTGTTTACTGCTTGGAGCAGAGCTACGGACAGCCCAGAGGTTCCGTTTAAGTGGATTATGTGTGCCAGCTATCCAAAGCTAGGGACTGAAATGCTTTGTACTCGCTATATTTTTTAGAAACTCTCCCAAATAATCCTGTGTGACATTTATTAGCCTAAACTCCATTACCACGGCGCTTCCCACTCTGCCAGCCAAGGGCCCGATCCCTTTTTCCAATTAGGTCAAGAGCAGTTTTGGCCTTTGGCCTCACTGGGAGCAAACCCGATGGTTACAGTGCCTGTGCCGCATCCGTCACCAGCGACATTCTACGCAGTGGGCTCAGCGGACGGGCAGGGCGATGGGATGAGTCAGGCCAACAGGGATGTTGACTGTTGGCTTGACCCAAACCAGGACACTTTACTGGATGCCTGGCGCTCGCTGAGCTGTCCGCCCTGGAGCTCGGGATCTCTCGTCAGGAGGCAGCTGATGGAAAGGGCCAGTGTGCTGACCCTTCAGGAGTGCCCACCCGCCATCCCCGCATCTCCCCACCATCCCCATGCCTCCCCAGTAACACGGCACTGTCCCGGCTCAGAGAACACCGGGTGCCGGGTATCCTCCCCAGAGCTGTCCGGGCTGTGGCAGCCACGATCCAGGCTGAGATCTGGCTGTCTGAGCAAATGTATAAATTCCAACTATCGATTATTTCCATAAAGCTTTCCCTCACAGCAGTTCTCTTAAGAAGAAATCAAGCAAAGGTTCCCACGGGTAAAGAGTCCTGCTCCTTACCCACCAGGAAGGGAAGGAGAGAAGTGCCTTTCTGCTCTGAATAGTACCTAAATAGTGACTAAGTACCTGTGAAAATGCACAGAGCAGATTAGATACGGTAACTTTTACTGGGGAAGAGTGTCTGATTTAACTAATACATATTCAGGAATTTATCAGGAGCAGATCACCTAAAGAAACACTGGGGCCATAGAAGAATTCCCTAGGTGTGTGCACACGCATACACACGCACGAGCGTACCCAGGTAAAGTTTAACTCAGTGCAATGACAAAATTTGAGCCATTCCCATCTCTTCCTCCTTCTCTTGTCCGTTAAACAAATCTCAACGCATTTCATTTGTGATCACAAAAGCCCCTAATTAAACATACCTGACATCAAACCCTGCAGGGCACCCACATAACTCATAAAAGCAAATTGTCTTGCTCATGGGAAACTTTGAACATCACTGGACTGCACTGTGATCTCTGTACACTGTCATTAAATTAGGACTAATTCCAGTGAAGTTATACAAGTGTGGAATTAGGATCAAAACCGTTTTCCTTTAAACCATTCTGCCTTTCCAGCTGTATGTCCGACACATGGGGCATGTGATAGAGATAACTTTTTGAAAAACGAGCTGAAGGATTCCAGTAGCCCCCTCTTGTGACGTAGGACGTGAGGATTGTTCCCGTGGAGTCCCCCAGGCCTTTGAAAACAAAGGTTTCCTTTCTTTTCCAGTGAGCTTAAAAAAGAAAAAAGGTTTTGGTTTCTTAGGCTCAGCTCTCATCTGTTGCGTTGCACAAATTCACATTAAATTTGTGGCTGCTAATGGGATTATTCCAGATTTACATCGGGATGGTTTTAGGCAGAATCTGAGCACCAAGGATCATCTACCTCCCTCTTCCTCCCCAAGTGAGGATGCTGAGCTGCTTCGTTGAGCCTCTGCTTCTGCAGCACCGAACCGTTGGCTGGGGGGTGGCCGGCGAGCAACGTGCCACCCTCAGGTATCCGAAAGACTCGCCTCATCCCCGCCTGGGCTTCAAGGAAGGAGCAGCTCCATCTCTGTTCCTCGCAGCAAATGCTTCCCTAAACTCTTCTCAGAGACCCCAGCCAGGCCGGGTGGGCAGCAGTTTCTTCCTGGGAACTCTTTACCCTTTACTGCAGAAGCGGACTGCGGGACGCACCCCTTGCTCTGGGATTTAGCATCTCCTCATTCCGATGTAACATCCATGCACAGCAGAATAATGGGCTATTTTGGGTGCTTCATATATAGAGACGTAGAAGTGCTCTTAATTAATCTGTAGGTCGAAGCCTACCAGAGACCACCGACATACAGCCATGAGAAAAGAGGGCAGGAATTAGTTTACAAGGTTCCTTAAAGCTTTGCACTTTCCTGTTTGAGCGAGCGGATGGCCTGAGCTCTGGCCGCCCTTTCCTGCACCTGCAGCCAGGAATGCTTCAGCTGCCCAGGGATGAAGTAGGTGAACCTGGAAAAAAAAAATCACTGTATCTCCATGGACCCAGTTAGCATCTTGATAGAGAAGGTTTGCAAAAGCCCGCGTGATGTTTAAGGCATTACGGACAGGTTTTGGGTCAGGTCATTTCTTCGTCCGACACGATAGTTTGGGCGTTTCCGAAGGTGCGAAGCATCTCCGCATCCACTGAGCTGCGCTGGGGTTTTTCGGTATTCGGCATCCCTGAAAACCAGGCCCATTACATTTGGGTTGATGGGTTTTCTGAGGTGTAGTCAGGCTTCTGTGACGGCTCTTTTTCAAGGGGCTGTGTCAGTGGTGTTGGTGAAACCAGTGACCCCGGGAAGTGCAAGCCAGCCAGGGAGAGGCAGAGACAGGATGGAAACCTCCCACCATCGGTTCACCTTCAGCTCCTGGAAATCCTTCTTCCCCACCCCTTGTTGCTTAAGCCCACGTTCCAGCGGACACCACACATCCCTGCAGAGTGTGCTGGAAGGCTGCATTAATTCCCCACTTATACCTGCCTGTACTGGGGGCAAAGAAATCTGCATTTCAGCCAGCAGGTATCCCTGCGGGACACGGCAGCTTCCCTCTCCAACCATGAGCCCGTAAACCCAGTGCTAGAACAGGTAGTTCTTCGTGTTCTACGTGGGTTGCTCGCGAGCTCCATGGCAGAACTGACAAATCTTTGAGAATTCAGGAAAATCCTTGGGGATCTGCTGGATGGGGAGTCCCCTGGTCTGGCAGACAACCGGATCTGCAGGAGCACTCTGAATCTAGAGCCATCTCTAGAGCTCAGTGTGATGCAGCCAGAGAAATCAACAGGAACAATTTAAATTAAAGATCTTTAAAATTAAGTTTGTGTTTTAATGAGGGTGTTAAAAATAATCTTCATCACCAGAGAGAGATACTTAATAAGTTGCCGTAACGTTAACTCCTACCTGAGGGAATCCCGGCAAAATCGGTGAGACTTTGCAAGGCTGAAGCAAGCTGCAAATTCCTCCGTGCTCATCAGCCTCTGCCGAAGTCCCCCCTGCATGGAGGTGCGGCCGAGGCGCCGGCAAGGCTCGGGGTCTTCCTCTGCTACATTCGGGTTTGGTAGACTGAAAAATTATGTGTATTATGGGGAGTCTTTTCCACAGGTGACAGCAAAGCTTTTTTTTTTTCCCTTCCCAAAACAACATCTGGTCTGTAATTATGTTCTTGGTGGGGTCCTGTTCTTACAGGAACCTCGGCTCAGCGGGCACCCGCTCTCCCTAGGGATTTGAAGTGCTTCTAAATACCTGTGTTTAACGATTATGAGAGCACATCATCGCTTTGTGCTTCCACGTCCCCGTATCTAAATGAAGTTGTTCCTCTGTTCCTCAGAGAGCGAACCACCCTCCTCGCTGGTGTCGGGGATCATTGACTACAACATGCCCCTCACCTCTACTTACCTGAAGCAGATGAAGCTGCGGGTGATGAATTCGCAGGAGCAGGTGAGTCGCGCGGGGCGGTGCGGGGCGCGGAGCGGGTTTCTGCCCTGGGCGGGCGAGGGGGGCGACTGGTGCTGGGCACATCGGGTTTTGGAGAGGCCTTTTGGAAAGGGCCGGTTTGTCCAGGCTCTGAGGAAGTACGGCGAGCGTTGGTGCGTGGAAGCTGGGAGAGCAGCGTGCCTCATGGGGCTCAGAGAGGTGGAGTTGCTGCAGTTGTTGCTTACAGCAGCCTGCTTGTTCTTCGGATGTGCGAGAAATTGTCTTAAAAATAAGTATGCCAAATGGGAATTTGTTTCTTTACCTCCTAATTACCTGGGAGCTTTAGCAGGCGGGGTCTGAAAACCAGACGTTGCTTCTCTCGTGCCGGTGCTCTCCTTAACTGGTCGTCTACTTGAGGAAGTTCAGCCGCAGCCACTCCGCTCTCGTGTCAAAGTGGGAGGGGGCTGGGTTGTTCGATGAGAGTGTGAATCCACTAGATTTTGATTTGGGAATGGCTGGGGCAAGCTGCCACAGGATTATACCCAGGCTGTGCAATTTTCTGAAGTTCTGCAGCTGCAGAATTAGCTATGGGAACCTCTGTGCACCATGGAAACAGTCTATAAAAAGAAAAGTGTGTTTTATGTGCTCCCCACAATCTGCACTGGAAGCCAGTGCTGGATTTTCTTTCCAGCACACCGAAACCTGAATCTGGGCTCATACGTTACTGCCTGTTGCAGGAAGAAATTCCTCCCAGAGAGGGTGGGGAGCACTGGGACAGGTTCCCAGAGAAGCTGTGGATGCACCATCCCTGGGAGTGTCCAAGGCCAGGCTGGATGAGGCTTGGAGCAACCTGGGCTATGGAAGGTGTCCCTGCCCATGGCAGGGAGTGGGACTGGGGGGGCTTTGAGGTCCCTTCCCACCCAAACCGTGCTGTGATTCTCTGAAGTGAGATTGTGTTGTGCGGTGGGGGAAAACATCGCTGGCAGCTGGCCCTGCGCAGTTGCGCCCAGTGGGTACTTTGGTCTTGTGGCACCCTCGAGGGATGTTGGTCAGAGCATCCATTGCTGGGGTGTGAAAGGCCAGAGGTGAGGTTGCTGTCAGGAGCTGGAGAGGTACCGAGCTCCTGAATCGCTTCAGCAGGGAAAGCTTCTTGCTGGCGGACAAAAGGGCACCTGGCAGGAGGCACTTCTGTCCTTAGAGCTTTTTGCCTTTGCGTGCTGGGCACCTGAGGGGGTTTGGGGTTGTGTTTGCAATGGCTTATGTTGAGACGTGGCGGGCTGCGATGTGCCAGGGTCTGTGCTCGGGCTGGGCAGTGGGACTACGGACATCTGCGGGGATGCTGGGCTGGGCAGGGCTGGGGACATGGAGTGGATGGATGTGCTGTGTTGTGGCATCTGGTGGCTGCTCCAGGACCACTTTTGGATAAACAGGATCGAAAGCTGACATATTCCACCCGCCTTTGTCTTGTGCAATGTGTTTGCTGAGTGTAGGTGCTGCCCCGGGCAGAGGTGTGGGGGTCGCCGACCCTACCTCTCCGTATTTGACTGCAGACCCCTTCTTTGCCGAGGGGAAGGACTCGGTGGGCCCTGAAGGCCAACCATGCTCTTCAGGGTTTGGGCAGTTCTTTCCAGTTGAGTTTGATGTGTACAAAAGGACGGGCTAAGAGGTTTGTCTAGTTCCCATTTATGCATTTTCTACCAGTTCCTCTTGGCTCCAAAGCTCTGTTCAAGGGAAGTGTGTTAGGAGGCTTCATTAAACTCCTGCACCCAGTTTCTCCAGGTAGAAAAATGGCCTTGCAGTTTGATCTTATTTCCATAATAAAAAGCACCCCAGGACCTGGCAGGCTTTAGGGCTGAATCTTGAGTTTTGAAGCTGCAGGCTCAGGGACGCTTGCTTTGGGAACTTTGGTTGGTAATTTAGAGATTTGAGAAGTTTATACCCTGAATTTTGGTTTAGCAGTTCACGCTGGAGCTGTCAGCAGATAGCTAGATGTAACGTGCTGCTAGCACGGATGCTCTCGGAGCTTGCGAAGATCGGAATAGCAGCGTATGTCACACGGGAACAAAAAAGGGACCAGCGGAGGCAACCAGCAGTTGTTGGTTTAGATCATAAATCAAAGGGCTTGCCGTTATTGCCTGCCTCCAAAGTTTTTCTTCTCCTGAGCTCTCACCGGTGTGTTGCAGCGTGGATTTCCAAGCTTTTCAAGCTGTAGCAGCCGAGGGAAAAACCTATTTGGAAGAAGGAAAATTTCCCATTTAGTGTGTTACTGAAACTGAGCCCTGAGAGCAAAATGACAAAAGATCAATCTCGCTGCTCAGACTTCTGAGGTGTTAAAGCTTCAGATCTGGAGGTAACGGCAGCCTGGAGAGGAGACAGGTGGTTGGATCGTGTGGAGAGAATCCAGCGGGACTTGGTGCCGTCCGTTCCGAGACGGTGGACATTGCCGGCTTCCCCCAGGAGCAAGCGCCACGCTCCAAAGGCAGCTGTGCCCGTACCTGGAGCTGCTGGCACTGAAGCCTGTGGGAAGAAAATGTGTGTAACATCAGTACCAGGCTTCGGTTCCCTCCACCAAGCATTCCCCTGCTATTTTTTGTCCTCCTTCATACTTCGCACTGGAAACCCGGCGGCACCATCCTTTATTCCTGGAGGATCCTGGCGGTTGTGGAGCATGGGCCGCAACACAGGGGCTGCTGCCCAGGGAGGGAGCGTCAGGGTTAGGGAGGTGGAGGTGTTGGGGGTCCCAGGTGTTTACAAACTGCAAAAGTCCTCGAAAGGTGATAGAAATGAACCTGACTTTGCTACAGACGCAGAATGGGAAGAAGATACAACCCGCGTTTGCCGTGTGTTGGCGCTGCATGAACACGGGCAGCATGGGTTCTGCATATCAACCCTGCAGAGCCTCACGGGTTCTGCTCCAGCTCAGTTCGCTGCCGGGCCCCGTCCTGCCCCGCGCTCACGGTCTGGTGGGGACACCACAGATAAACCAAGCGACGGCCTTGGGCTCGACGTGGCTTCTGCCACACGCCGTTATTTGCAGGGAGCAGCAGCACCGGGGGGGACTTGCTTCACCTGGGGTAACAAGGAATGAGTTTATGCCAAAGTGGCCTTTTAACTTCATTATTCAGGAAAAAAGAGTGCGTGGAAGCGTAATTCATTAGCGCTGTTAAGCAGTCTGTGTTAGGGCAGCAGCGTCTCCACGAGGAAGCACGGCCAGAAGCACCCCTGAGAAAGCATCTGATCCCTGCGTGGGACAGAACACGGTCAGGAGAGGAGCTCTGGCTGCTCACCAAATGAAGGGTTCCTGCGGAATACATTTCCATCTATTCCCTGGAGTCAGTACCTTTGTTCTGGCGTGACGGAAAACAACTGTGACCCACGCTGCTCGGACTGGGCTCGCTGGGACATGCAGGAGCCTCTGGGATGTGAGTCTTCCCTCGTTCCCGCTTTATACCCGCGCTCACGTGTGGGAGAACCACCAGCGCCCGTGCCCCCTTCCCGGAGTGCCGAATTAGGCACCTTCCGGGGTGTCTGCTGAGGCATTAAAACGCCTTTCAACTTCTGACCTTCCCAGTCTAGCAGCAAAATGGAGTGAAAGGGAGGTGTTTGATATTTATCTATAATGATCCTTCCTCCTCATTTTCAAATGATAAATATTAGCATTTTTGAATGAGTTTATAGCCATCATTTTCCCATCTTTTCTGTCTTATTCAATCTCAGCCTTGGATTTATTTTTCACACCACAGCGTTGGGTGTGATTTCCAGTGGTGGCTGGTAGAATCTGAAGATTTTAAAAGAAGAAATCCATGAAATGCCAATGCTCTCTGCCGCTACCTTGGCAGACACAGTCCAGGGCTGAGAAACCAGGTTTGAACGATACAGAAACGTTTTCAAAGGTTGCCCAACGCTTGCTGATGGCAGGTCATGCAATCAGTGAATGGCAGGAGCTGCTCTTGGAGGGGAAATAACACGAGTGCTTCTCTTGTTGCTATGGCTTTGCTGCACTGACTTGTGAGTGTCTGAGAGGGAGAGAGCCTTGCCCTGCACCATCACACGCTCCATCCCTCGGTAATTTCCCTGTAAACCTGGAGCGTGTGAGGGTGCGTGGATGAGAAGTGGTTTTCAGAATGACATTTCAAGCGACGTTTTAAGCCCAAGAGCAGTGTAACCCTGGAAGGGAGGACACAGGGGTTCAGCTCCCACCGATGTACAGGGAGTTGGCTTCCCCTAATGCCGGGGAGGATCAAGCCTCCTCTGCTGGATTTGGGAGCTCACAGAGCCTCGTGAGCAGGGGCTGGTTTGCCATGTTACATCCTCCTTCCACTCTGCCCTCTCCCTGGTCCACACATTACTGTGTTTGCTCACTTCAGTGCTCAGAGACCCCGATACTACCAGAACAGCTAAGATGCATCTTCCCCTGGCAGCTCGCTCGCTTCCTTCTGCTGGGATCCATCTCCATGCTGATCTGGGGGTGCGGGACCGGCACAGGGCAGGCGGCAGAGGCGGGGAGGGGAGCGAGCGGCTGCAGTTTCAGCCTTGAAGCTCAGCAGTGAGAACTGCAGACGTCTCCCTTCACACAGTCCAGAGACCTGAACCAAAGGTGGCAGAGCTGGCAGCTGCTGTGCGGGATCCGGGGCCTGGATTTATCCGCGCGAGTGCTCAGCGAAGGGGTCCCAGGGAAAGCTGCGTTCATAGATGTGCAGAGAAGGCAGAAGCACGCAGTCAGTGTTTGGAAGGAAGTGGGATGATGCGTTTGCATCACATGAGGGTGATGAGGTACTTCCCAGCCCATTAAAGAGGGTGTCAAACATCTTCAGGAATAAATACCTCTAAATCAACCTGATGAGATAACTCTGCTATGAGAGGCCTTTCCTTGGCTTGGGAAGCTCTTGGGAAGTTAATTTTTGAGACATTTTGGAGCTAGAGAAGTTCCCTACGTGCTCCCTTACAGAAGAGAAGGGAACGTTGGCCGCGCACAGGGCGCGAGGCAGCGTGGCCGTAGCTGTTTGCGGGACAGATGCGGTGGCTGGACGAAGGCTCGCTGGGGGGGCTGCGTCAGCAAAGCCCTCTGGCAGGGATGCAGCTGCTGCTGGGCTTCGCTGGTAAACTCCAATTCCGCCCTAAGTGAGAGACTTTGTCCAGGCACAAAGCCGGGGCGGCAGGGCCGGCCGTCGTAGCAGCATCCAGGCAAAGACAGTGTGGCAAAACGCTCATCCTTGGCCTTAACGGCTCATGAGATGCAGGAGGTCAGATGATCAAACTGTTCAGCCTGGTTCCAAATGCCGTGAATGGCTTGCTTTCATGGAAGGTCAACTCATTTTTGTTACTGGAATTAACTCTGATGCTCCCGGTTGGTAAAAACTTCAGAGCTTTTATTTCCCGTGGTGCAGGTCTTTCGGTATTTGTCCCAGCACCGGCGTTCCAGGTGAGCTTTGGGGTTTGCTCTGGGCAAGGAGACCATTTCAGACCCTGACTTGGGCTGGCTGGGATAAATCCTGCCGCTGCAGTTTCCATCTTCAGAGGAGGTGTGATGCCAAGGCCCTGACTCTTCGCAGTTTTGGGGAAGATCACGTTATTTTCTGCAAGAAAGGAGGGGTTAAATCAAGCGGCATTGCCCGATTCCGGTGATGCTTGGCACAATTCCTCCTCCTCAACTACCCGGATGTGTTTAGTTGCTGCGTGCGCCTGCTCAGGTCCATGGTCCTCACCGGTCGCCGT
>NW_010225431.1:458-3811 GCF_000690775.1 Eurypyga helias | reverse complement strand
GGTGGAGAGAAGCCAGTCCCTTTCCCACTCTCCGTTCGCTTCCCTCTGATGTTGTGCAGCTTGGCTAAGGTCCTGGAGAAGGTCCTGGGGGACGTTTAGAAGTTCATCTCACTCTCAGAGCTGTGGTTGTCACATCGGCAAGGGCTGGGTTGGGTCTGGCAGGCGCAGTGGGAGAACTGGGCAGTGGGTGCTTGCGGTGGGAGAGCCAGGGGGGAAGGACGGGTGGGTGGCACGTGGCTGGGGACCGTGGAGTCCCCTGGGCCGGTGACGGTGACTCCACAGAGCTCAGCACTGCACGGAGGTGCTCATCGGGTCCCGCAGTGGCAGGCACGTGCCCGTATGGGTCCCTGCTCTCCCCGCAGCGTAGGGCCATCCACCCGTGGGTGATGGAACGAAGTGCCCTCCGCTGCACGCTCCTCCCCCCGATACACATTATCCAGCGGTGCAGCCCGAGTCAAAGCCCAAGAGCTTGTGCCTGGGAACACGGAGGGAGTAGGGCCAGAAACCACATTATCTTCCTTTAATTCATCATTTCTCCCAAGTACCTCCCCGCTGTGCCGAGGAGAGCTGCTCCCCATTCCCGGCGCGGTGACCAGCATCAAAGGCAGCTGTTCCCGGTGGAACTGGAAGCAACATTTGGGTTCAGATCCTGTAAACTGGGGCGAGGAAACATTCCCGGGGGAATAAGTCGCGACCTGTACCGCACTGTGATTTGATGTCTTTGGAACAGTCTCGTGGAGCCCCTTAGTTTTATCCCGTACCTGTGGAAAGCTTTGTGCCGGTGA
The DNA here is from genome assembly GCF_000690775.1 of Eurypyga helias. Taxonomy (NCBI): domain Eukaryota; kingdom Metazoa; phylum Chordata; class Aves; order Eurypygiformes; family Eurypygidae; genus Eurypyga; species Eurypyga helias. The sequence continues at coordinate 3,026 of NW_010225431.1, read as the reverse complement.
GGCCTCCTGCGACGTCCCCCAGGCTCGGGTGCTGATGTGCTGTGTGTTGACTTTGATCAAGTCACACAAATGGCTGTTTCTTAATTGCCTTCTCCCTTTAAAAAGGGGATAATACCTTGGAGAGACTTCTGAGGTCTCGCTCACTAATAAAGCTCCTCAAGAGCTTGGATGGCAACTGCTTTCCGAGCGTGAACTATTATTAATGATTTCCGTTATTATAGAAGATGAAGCTGTGTGGTTCAGCTTTTTAACCTTGAATCGCGTACTCGCTTTTGTTTCCGCCGCCGTCCAAGCTGCGTGGGCAGGTTTGCACCTTGCTGGGTTGCGCAGGCTCCCGGGTCCCGCGTCACGAGCCGAGTGCGCGTGTCCCTGGGGAGCCAGTTTTACCCACAAAGATGGATTCGGAAAAGCGTGGTGTGGCTTGAGAGCGGCTAAAAAGGGGTTTGGTGGTGGTCCTGCTCCTGTCGACTCGGTTCTGATGTGGGTGGCCGGGAGAGAAGCTGCGAGGGTCGTCCTCAGTGCGCAATGCAACGCAGACGTTCCTGCCGGTGCTGTGGGTCAGGCTTTGGCAAGAAACGTTGGGGGATGTTTGACCACGATTGACCCAGCCCTTCCAACACCCACTCCCGGCACTCCAGAGGAAGGCAGATTCCCACAGAAACAGCTTCCCCGCCCCTTTACTTGGCAGCGACTGGTGTGCCCGTGAAGCACGGAGCTCTATTTCCTTTCCATCTCTTGGTCTTGGCTCCTGGGAAAAACCCACCCTTTTATTCACGCATATTCCGGATGCTAATGACTGCTACTTTCACAGGAGCGACCAAGATGAAGTGGGGATACAGCTGTCAGCCCACAGCAAGCCTGGGGTATTATAAAGTTTCCCAAATCTTTACTGATTTTCCTGACCCTGCTCTGGATGGCAGATGAATTAAAACGCAGCGTTGGTAAAAGCTGCCTGTGCCCCTCATGCCACGCGACTGGGGCCCTCCTTCCGCAGCTCTTCAGCAGAGCTGTCCCTCTTGCCCCCGCTTTTCCTTCCTGGCCTCGCCCCTGGGATTCGCGTTTCAGTGCCTGCTACCCAGGAGGGTTTGGTGATGGAGAACCCAATGCAAGAGGTCCCGTTTGTTATTTAACCTACTTTTCAGAGGCACAAGAACATCAAGTGACTCGCACAAGGTCGCCCATGAGTCAGTGACTCCTCTGGCAGGATGGCTGGATCCTGCAGTCCCCTGCTCTCACCACTAGATCCCTGTGCCCACACTCAGCACCACCACAACTCTTCCGTTAAGCTTCTACAGCGCCTTAAATGTCGTTTGTTCTGGGTTTGACAGCAGCCCTGGCATTCTGGCGGAGCCTTGCCTTAGGAAATGACGAGAGAGGAGGTCAGGGCATCGTTAGTGACGCCCTGAGAAGCGGCGCTGCAGGGTCGTTACGGTGGGGCATGGCTCTGCTCAGGACCTGCATCCGCTGGGACCCTGTCCCGGGAAGCACCGCCGGGCAGAGAGCCCCAGGTTTCCTGCAGGGGCAGGGCTGTGTCCGTGCGAAGGGCTGTGCGGGACCAGAAGTGATGAACAGTCGGGAGGAGAGAGGGAAGGAAGCGGCTCATGAATAATGCATTTGCTGGGTATTGTATATATAACAGAGTAAGGGCAGTACTGGTTTATTATGGCGTGGGGCTTTTAACAGGTAATCTCATAAGGCACTTGCCCCTGTTCCTGAAAACCTGATAAATTATCATTACCCATTCTATATCTAATTGCCAGTTATTTCCCCCTAGATAATTTGGGTGTGAAAAATTGGGAAGGAGCTTGGCGTGCCCTTGCCCAGCGCCTCCCTGGCTGTTTCTGGAGACAGCCCCTCTTCCACCGGTGAGCCCCACTTCTGCCAGCCTCGTGACCCCGAGCGCTGGCACAAACAATTGCATTTCTGTCAGGCTCATGACCCCACTTGTAACGGCGGTGACCCCCCCTTGGGGTCAGGACCCCTCCCCTGCCCGGGGAGAAGCTCCGGCCCAGCAGCTCTCGCTGCGTTGCTGTTCCTCCCTCGCTCCCTGTGTGGATGCGGCTGTTGGGCACTAAGTTTGCCGATGGGAAATTTAGGTTAATCCATTTCCAAAGTGGATTAACCTAACCCACACAAAGGCACTTAGGATGGAATAAGAGTGTCCACATGGTGAGCAGCAGAGAACAGGGACTGTGCTTCCAGCTCACACCCTGGCTGGTTCGGGTCCCCGCGAGCTCTCCGAGCCCCTGGCTCCCGGGGGGATGTGCTCTCCTAAATGGCTTTTAGGCAGTCTAGCTGGAAGCCGAAGGGAGTGCGGGGAGTAAACAAAGCCCAGCAATGGGAAGGGGTTAAAAGCCGCTCCGCTGAGGTCCACGGCAAGTCTCCTGTTCACCTTAAATGGTCAGGATTTTATTTTAGCTTCAGGGAGGAGCAGCAGCCATTGAGCTGGAAGGGAGCGCAGAGCAACCCCCGAGGCTGGGGGGCTCACAGCCCGCTGCCCTCCCGGCCGGCTGCTCTCGCTCTCCAGCCTCGGGCTCTATGGGTCAACCTGGAGGAGAGCGAAATGCA
>NW_010225431.1:0-216 GCF_000690775.1 Eurypyga helias | reverse complement strand
GCTCCCCCGCCAATCCGTTACCCTCGGTTCAGTTTGTCAGAATTCCCTCAATAACCCTTAAACAGCGAGAGACACAGAATGGGCTGGAGGGGAGGGGGATGCTGAGACCCCAGCCAGGCGGGGGTCACCCACCCGCTGCCCTCGGGGCCCGGCCTGGCAGTGGGTACCACCCTGGGGGATGCCAGGATGCCCGGGGCCGGCTGGCAGCATCCCTAC
>NW_010225430.1:0-459 GCF_000690775.1 Eurypyga helias | reverse complement strand
TTGGCTCAAAGCAAACACAAGCACGACACGCAGGAGCTAGGCAGGTGTTACATGACCAATATCCATGTTCCCATCTTTTTGTAGCACAGAACTGCAACTGTGTGAATTAATCGACTTCCACATTTTTTCTCGAGAGGCCACGCTGTTAGCTGAATTCCTACCACCTCAGGAACTGCGAGTTTAAAGAAGAGCTTGCTAAACTCCAGCATTTACCCAAATTACAATGTATTTTAAAGTTTCATCCCCAGGATCCCAATTTCCAGTGAGTCTGGATCATAAACCCTGTCCCTGCAGGTCCACACGCCAGGGCATCAACAAAGGCAAGGAGTCTGGGAGACACGATGCCACCGAGCAACGCTGGCAAACACTAAAATATACCGCACTTATGATTAAAAAACATGTTTTCTTGCCGTTTTCTTTGCTATTTCTGTAAACAATGAAGATAAAACTATTTGAATC
>NW_010225429.1:0-10945 GCF_000690775.1 Eurypyga helias | reverse complement strand
AAAAAAAAAAAAGACTCAATAGGCAAATGGGAGAAATGAGGAAGAGTTAGGATATGTCTGGGTGTCCAGGACTGATTTACCACTTGTGCTGCTCCAGTGCATATCCTTGAAGAGGTTATGAGGGTTGAAGAGGATGGTAACTTTATGGAGAGATGAAGACCTCATTCAGATGGGAAGTGGAGGTTTACAGGGATATAGGCAGATGCCTGTGTAAAGGTGTCTCCACATTGTCCTGGGATATCACTCACTGGTTGAATGGCCAAGTTGCAAGGCAAGTTTCAAGCCATCTGGCTCCCAAGATGTTTTCAAATTACACATGGGAATAACTCTACAGTGAGTTGTATGGTGGTCCAATTTGGACTATCTGTTTTTATGTCATGAATGACATAGCAAAGTGAACTTCTCTGCTACTCCTTGGCTGGCTCCAGGACTGTTCCAGCACTGAGGAGATTGTTTTGACAATCCACATAAAGGAGGGCCTAAAGATATTTGTTGACTTGGTGTAGGGAGGTGGTTTAAGACAAGCTAGTGGAGCATGCATAGTTGTTGCAATTGTCTAGAGGGCAGGGCAGCTCTGATCTCGCTCTTGTTCCTTGAATAACTTTTCTTGCTGAATGTGTGCATAATGTTGTCCTTCATTAGGCACTGGCCAGCATGAGTCTGAATACTCAGCCCATTCTTAATCTGGAGAAGTTCCACGATGGGCAGGAGGTGCCACTGCTGCTGGGAAGACCACAGAATGATTTGCAGTCTACTCCCTCCACAGAATTCAACCCTCTGATCTATGGAAATGATGTGGACTCTGTGGATGTGGCTACCAGGTGAGGCTGAACAGGAGGGTTAGTGTTGAGTCTTCATAAGGTTTGCACTTGAAGGCAGCACAGATACTTCTTTGGGTCCTGTGGTGGAAGCAGCATCTTCCACACTCTACTGCAGGTTCTACTTTACATCAGAGGGAAAACAAGAGCAGAAATTATGGGGTTTATCTCAGATCTGTTAACTGCATGAACATAACTGTGTATCTTGGGGTGGGGTTTGTGTCTTGCATTTTCCACTTTACCTGGATTTGTCAGTCTGATATTGTATCCTCAGCTTAAATCACAAACCTTGAGTTACAGAAAACACCTGGAGACTTAGTTCTCACCTCAGGTAGCAGATATGAGAACAATGTCCCTCATCGGGTGGGTCTTAGTGTTGGGGTGGTGAATTAAAACAGTGATTTCTTGGTGTTTTTTTTTTTCTTTTTTTAAAGACAACTTTTCTAAGCCACCAGTTTTCAAAGAAGACTTAGTTTTTTGTACTGGGTTATCATTCTTCACAGGTTTGAAACATTGCCGACTGTGTACCATTTAAAGGCTCTCTGTCTTTTTTTTTTTTTCATGGTGTTATGTGTTTTCATCTGATATGTTGCCCTCTGTTTCTTTTTAGGGTTGCTATGGTGAGATTCTTCAACTCACCAAATGTTTTGCAAGGTTTCCAGATGCATACTCGCACTCTTCGTCTCTTCCCACGACCAGTGGTGGCCTTCCAGGCAAATTCTTTTCTTGCCTCTCGGCCGAAGCAAACGCCTTTTGCAGATAAGCTTTCCAGGACACAGGCAGTAGAATACTTCGGAGAATGGTCACTCAACCCTACTAACTATGCTTTCCAAAGAATTCATAACAGTAAGTTTTGGTCTTGCCTTTCCTGCTCTTGGATATAATGCAGGAACTCAAAAAATAGAGGGATTCTAGGGAAGGGCTTAGTTTTACACCGTATTACTCCTGCTGGGACAGGAAATCCAGTTCAAGGAAGATTTTTCTATTTTTCTGTATGTCCTCATGTGTTTCTACCAAGTTAGCCTGCTATTAGCCACTTGCTTCTCCTGGAATTTCACCTCTTGTCTTGTTTGGTTACCAAGAAGTCGTCTTGCAGGCTTCATAGAGTAGAGACTGTCCCTTCCTTTGTGCAAGAGTTAGCAGGGGGGAAGCCTCACTGTGAATGAAGCCTTTGACACCGATAAATGAGTTCAATTAACTGTCTCCTTGTTTTGTTGTGCAGACATGTTTGACCCAGCACTGATTGGTGACAAACCGAAGTGGTATGCTCACCAGCTGCAGCCCATCCACTATCGGGTCTATGACAGTAACTCACAGCTGGCTGAAGCACTGAATGTCCCAGTAGAGAAAGAAACGGACTCCGATCCCACTGATGACAGGTTAGTGGGGAGCATAACCTTAGTCACATGATAGTTACTTCAGAATCCTGGGCCTCTCCTACTTCTCGTTTGCAGTCTTTTCCTCTAGACTGCCAGGTAGCTGTTTCATTTCTTTTGAATGGACAGAATACTGACACTGAATTAAATTGTCTCACTGCTCTGTCATCACAGCAACCTCTTAACCCTTTACTAGTGTCTTCTCAAGCCTTCATTTAATGTGATTCTCCATTTGTATTTCCCTTGTCTTCTTTTGCCACTTGACATTTGGTATTTCCTCCCACCCTGTTGCTTTTTTCTTCCATGCTGTTCATTCTCTGGTTATTTCTGTTGCAGTACTATAAGTACTCCCACCCATCCTACCACTCTTTTAAATATCTACTCATTGCTTATAGTTATGTGAAGCTTGTTAGTACTACCCACTGCCTGAGACTTCCTTGTGTGTTCAGTAAAATGAGAGTAAACTTTTTTGATATAGTAGTTTTGGCCGTGTTTACTGGAGTTTTGTATCTATTTTTATTACCCTTCATTCTCTGCTAGCATGTGAGATCGTTTGGGTTTGGACTTGCACATCTTTCACGTTCTACACAGCACCAGTGGTCCTGACAGAGTGGGATTTATTATTAATATAACAAGGGAATGCTTTTATGCGTGAATTCCAGTTCCCTTGAAGTCGTTCTACACACACATGCTGGGAATTAATCCACTGCTTCCTGCTACTTATGCTTGACCTCACTCACTTTGTTGAGAGCCTTTAAATGTCTTTCTGTATGTCTCTTGATGTACCTCAAAGTTGTTCCATTTGCTCTGACCTTTCTTGAAGCTGGCCTGTGACTTTTGCCAGAAATTTGTTTGTAGAAACTGTTATATCATGAGATTTTTAAGAGACCTATGAAAACAGAGCCGATTCTCACATCTTTGAAACATCAGGCCCTGCTGTTGCTGTTATGCTGCCACTCATCTCTCTCTCTCACCTGTTGTGGTAGTGGCAGTGACAGTGTCGACTATGATGACTCCAGTTCCTCCTACTCCTCCCTCGGTGACTTTGTCAGTGAGATGATGAAATGTGATATTAATGGCGATACCCCAAGTGAGTAACTTTGAGCTGTATTTTCACAAAGTCCACATATGTTCCTCTTCCCCATTCATCTACACTGTGGGAAAAATGCCTCCCCTGAGTCCCTAAATCAGAACAAAGTATTGTTCCATTGTGGTCTTACTCTGTGGTGAAAGTGTCTTCTATATTCCTTCAATATCCAGGGTAGGCTGGAAAAAAGGACATTTCTCCTGCTTATAATCAATGCCCTCCAAAGGACAGTGGGAGGAGGAAGAACAGAAATAGTTGCTGCTGAACAAAACTGGCTCACTAGATCTGGAAACAACCTGCTGCTGCCAGTAGATACTGTGCAATATGGGCAGCAGAGTACGAGCCTTCTCCTGCCCCCGCATACTGGTTCTCAGTGGTGGCTTTAATGAGTCACTGTATCCTGGTGGGGACAAGAAAATGCATTATCTGTGGCTTTTGTGGGGGGTGCAGCAGTGGTGTCTCGTGAGAGTGGGAAACTCTCACTTTCTTCAGTAAACTAAATGTAGGAGTGCAACATATTTCCTATGTCCCGAGGACAAGAGGTGATAATCCTAAATTGCAACAGAAGAAATTCTGCTTGAACATAAGGAAAAGATCTTTATGGGACATCAGGAAAAGATCTTTATGGTTAGTGTAGTTGAACGGGTTCCCAGTATCACAGTAGAATGTCAAGCCTTGGAGACTTTAAGCTCACTGGGACAAGGCCCTGAGCAACCTGCTTTAACTTTGCAGTTACCCCTGCTTTGAGCAGAGTGTTGGAATAGATGACCTCCAAAAGCCCTTTACAACCTAAATTTGCATGCGAGTTTATTTTGCTGAGCAGTGCCCATCTGCTAGGAACGTTTAGCTAGAGGGGCGAAAGGCTGAGGAAGGCAGTGTGTTCTTTAATGCGAAATGATGTATTTGCAGATGTTGACCCCCTGACTCATGCGGCCCTTGGTGATGCTAGTGAAGTGGAATTTGATGATTTTCAAGAATATTCAGGGGATCTGGATGAACAGGCCATGGATAGTGAAAACTCCCAAGAGAACAACCAGCCTCGTTCAAGTTCCAGTACTACAGCCAGTAGCAGCCCCAGCACTGTCATCCATGGAGTGAATCATGTGTGTACTGAGATGAGTTCAGCCCCAAGATCAGCATATTAGGATGGAGAATGGGAGAGTGCACGTGGTTCTTTCTGAGAAGGGCAAAAGCTAATAGGACTGTGAAAACATGCACAGATTAAATTGCATGCTCTTTCTGGACTTTCTGAGGAAGGTGGAGTTTACTGATACCCTCTTATGCTTGGATAGAGCATTCCTGTACATAAATGCTCCCATGCCTTGAAAAATGCAGCATTAACAGAGCAGTGGTCCAGGTTGTGACTGCAGGAATTGCTTTTATAGAGTTTGGAAAGACCCGGTGCGTTAGAGGAACAGGGAGTGGGGTGGGGAAACTCGTGAATCTGTGGTCATTTAGGGAGGATGGGTGTTGCTTGCATAACCACAGAACAAGGTAATGGGGAGTCATTATGCTGATCTAAGTCTTACCAGTAAGATCTGGTTTACAGGGGAATAAGAATGAACAAATACTGCGGTGTTTATATAATATCCTAGATTAGAGCCATGGACAGGGGGCATGGGGTTGGGCCCCAGTAACAGACAACAAGGATCCTGCAGACTTCCCAGTTTGAAATAACTGTTCTTGTCCTGCCCTTCAGTTGTATGTAACGCAAACTAGCGAACAGGTCAGTGATTTGACTGGTCCACAGGAGTCAGCAGATTCAGCAGAAATGGAAGAGAAGTTGGTTGCTGGATTTTCAAACAATCTCCCTTCCTTGCCACTGCAACCAAGCTTTCCCAAGATAAGCTTGGATCGTCGTGAGAGCGACAGTGCAGCTGGCAGCATGAGCTCCTCAGAAGGGGTGGTGAGGAAGCGAGAGTATGACAATCCGTACTTTGAACCGCAGTACGGTTTTCCTACGGAGGATGAAGATGATGAGCAGGAAGAGAGCTACACCCCGAGATTTAACCAGAATCTCAATGGAAGCAGGTGAGTCCTCCTTGTTCCCTGCCCTTCTGTACAGGACTGTTGGGGTTTCCATCTGCTTCACGTAGTTTGACGTTCGTTCATTCAGATGTCTCTTGCGCCTGAATTGTGGTGTTGGTCACTTCCGTTTAACACTGAAATTCTCTAAACCCCTCTGCTCTGAGTAAAGGCACTTGCTCAGTTCCCTCGTTGCTGTTACGTAAGCAGTAGCAGCTAACAGAATTATCAGTTCTTCCTCGAAACATTCTAGTATATCACCTACTGATTTCTGGAAACCTTTGAGTGACTTGGTTTTTTGTGTGAAGCTTTGCCCTCTGGGGGAACGATACTGTAGCGATTGATGGCATGGAGTTTTTTTGTTGTTGCTGTCAAAGCGGGACACTTGCACCCCCAAATCACCCGACGCCCGTTTGCAGACAAGTTTCCAGTGTGTGCTGAAAGGCGTGCCTGAAAGCCTGAATGTAAAGATGCTTCAATTCTCCTGTTTTTTTCTTTTTCTTTTTTTTTTTTTCCTGTCCTTTCCCGACCAGGTAAGGGTAGTGTGGTGAAAACCGATGAGGAATGAGACCAGCATCGATCTCCCACAGTCATACAACATGTTGATTTGTATAATTTCTCTATAGGTCTCAGAAGTTACTCCGTCCAAACAGTTTAAAACTGGCCAATGATTCTGATGCAGACTCAGATTCCAGGGCCAGCTCCCCAAACTCTACTGTCTCCAACAACAGCAGCGAAGGTTTTGGGGGCATCATGTCTTTTGCAAGTATGTACTGATGCTTTTATTAAGCCGGGTTTATTTATTTTATTAGAGTTTACAGAGAGATGGAATAGAGGGTGGCTGGTCAAGAGAGTGACTTGGTTGGCAAATTGTTACCAGCTCTCCAGAAGCCATGCTGGGGGCCACAGGCCTTACTTAGCTTACACTGCTGATAACTACTGCTTTATGTATTTTTCAGTAAGAAGGACTTTGGTGTAGGCTCTTGAGTTATATGGCACTTTAGGGCACAGATGAGAAATTCTTTCATTTTCATTTAAACAAAAAATTGTGTAATTTCATGAAGTTGATACAAAAATCTTACCAGTAGTATGCCTTCCATGCTACCATGTTGTGTGTTCAGGTGCTAAATTCAATTTCTTGACTCTGCCCACCTAATATCAGTTAGATTTCAATAATAAAATCTACAGGTGTGAAAACCTAACCCAGAGTTTTTTAATGAGTGAAAGAAGATGCAGCCAGTTGAGTCTTGCACTGTAGTGAGGAGCAGTGCAAGAAGTGTGCAGCAGTGGAGAAGGTATATTGAATTACTGAATGTTTCTGGTAAAATGATTGTTACTAAAATAAGGCTGCAAGGAAAGAGACAAGGCAAATTGAAATAGGACACTGACATTTTAAATTAACATCTTGAAGTGTTAATCAGCTTCAGCTTGTTGATCTGCATAAGATTCTTTCAGGCTGTCTGCTGGCTTAACCAGATGACAATGCGTTATTGTGTTCTTTAGATCTCTCTGTACTAGGAAGAACTTTTTTCTCCTAATAAATGGAAAGCTTCTATGTTAAAGCATGCCTCTGTGGCAGATTCACAGTGTTTCACAAGGCACAGTGCACAATCCTCACCTCAAAATTATGTATTTTAGAGATCTTGCTCATCCTGTTTTCTTGTGTGTCCCCTACCATTCATTTGCTCCTAAAAAGAGGACCAGAGTAGTAGACACAGCTGACATGAGGTTACCTGTTTAAGTGCAGGATGACATGTGGATATTGCTGTTACATTTAAGACTCAAAGCAGTGATTGTAATAGGAAAGCTAAAAATCACGCTGTTGTACAATTTAGAATAAGCTGATTACAGATAGGGTTGCAATGTAATTGGGATGGTGTTATGCTTGTGAGACTTTTGGGTAATAAAGACCAACGTTATTAAGGATCTGGAATAAGCAGGTGACTTATAGGAAGCTTAGGATGTTTGTCTGTGTGCAGTGAGCATTAGGCATTTAATTGTTTTCTTTTTCTGTTGTAGGTAGCCTGTACAGAAACCACAGCACAAGTTTCAGTCTGTCCAACTTAGCCCTACCAACCAAAGTTGGGAGAGACAAGAATACTCCCTTTCCCAGTCTGAAAGGTAACCATTTTTCCCTTTGTCTCCTACAGCCTTTACCGTTCTTGTGACTTGGCAGTATGAGGTCTTACTCCTAACAGGAATCCCCGGGGTGATGCATTTTTGGCAGCTTGGGTAGTACTTGTCTGAAGTATCGAGACAGTAAAATTGTCTTGATATTTCTCAGTCAGACTTCTTCCCAACAAGTGGGCTGTGTTGGGATGGGAGACTGGCTAGTCTGGCCTGTGTTAATGGATACGCTGTGAATGTTGGTTTTGTTTTGTGTTTTGTTTTGGTTTAAGTACTTAGTGTGAAGAATGAGAACCAAGAGGTAGGTCTTACTTTTGTACTGCCACTATCATAATGATGAGCCTTAGGCAACCTGTTAGAGCAATGATGCTGCATTTGTAAGTGGGGATAATGCCAACCTTCCATGGAAACTGCAGTTTATGTGCATTTCAAAAGTGTTTATAGTCTTTTTGGATCACAAAATAGAAAATTTCTGATGAAAATAAAATTATAATATACTTCAGCTCATGCAGAGTGAAGATCGATCTCTAGCTTAGGTGCACAACCTTTTCATTGGAACATCTCCTGTTTGTCTGCAGTATCATTAGGTCACGTGTCTGAATGTGCACTAGAGAAATGACCCTCTTGCCATGGGGAGTTAGACAGACTGGTTGTCCTTGTACCAGATGTAATAACAGCAGGGTGACTGAGCACGTGCTCGTGTCTTAGTGTTGAGACCTTTTCAGTTGCTAAACTGAGGAAAGATTTTGCCTTTTGAGTTACTCTCTCTGATTAGAACTTACTGCTTTTGTTGTAATATGTTGATTTTTTTTTCATTTATTTTTTCTTCCTCATCATTTTCATCGGTAAAGATTACTTTAATCTGGAAGTGGGAAGGGATGTGGATGAAGGTTGGTATGATGTTTCGCTGACCTTTGACCTTGTAGAAACAAAGGCCAAGAGCTGGTTTTTGTGTTTCTGCTTTGGACTTTGTTTTTGAGACAAGTAATCATTCCCTGTGTGTAAAATGAGGAGGAACAGGACTGGTATGGTGAAAACACTAGCAGAGACTCTGCACAGCTGTTTTTGACAACCTTTTACCAGTTAGTTGATGTTTTCATGTCCAATTGTACTGGAGAAGTGACATGCTTCATGTCAGGGTTATTTCCATGGGCGAACTTAATGACTGGTTCCATGCATTGGAAGAAAACAGTGATGGGGTTTGCCATTCCACATTCATGCTTTGCACCTCATCTTCTGCACTTTGGTGTTCTTTCCTCGACTACTGTAATCCTGTAGGGCCTTTAATGTTACTGTGCAGATATGAGAATGGGATTTCTGTGGAGTAGCTTAGTCTGTTTTATGCATGTGCAAGTGTGTGTGTGTGTGTATTCGTGTTCATTTACGTGTGCATGCTTGCTCACTGGGATTCCCACTGGGCACTTCACTGGTTTTTAAATGTTTCTGTCTCTGTTGTACAGATATAAAATTGCTGCATTAACTTGTTCTTATCAAGTGTGTGGTACCCTGTGTTTCTCACTGTAATGGGAAATGATGCTGGGACTCCATCTCATTGCTGCTGTTTGACCACTTTCCATCTTCCTTTTTAATTTTTATTTCATGCACATCCATTGATATTTTTTCCTCAGTGATGCAGATGTTTTTGATAGTGCCCTTGAAATAAATATGTGTGATAATGTCCTTGAAGATGCAATACATTGGTTCCACGATGCCAAATTTCAAGTCAAGCACTATCTCTAAGATAAATTACACTGGCCCTTGTTGTCTTGGGCTTTCAAACATCTTTCCTGCTCTAGCGTCATCTGGTTTTTGTTTTGAGGGAGGGCTGGGAAGAAGCTGGTAGTTGGATTCTTTTGATGCTGATGGTGGGGAGCGTAGATATTGTAGTACACTACTAATTGTATATTTTGTGTCCCAGTATTTGGGTTAAATACTATAATGGAGATTATTACTGAAGCTGGCCCAGTAAGCAATGAAGGTGGGTTCCCTACAGCATGAGCTGTGCATGATATAACAATTTCCAGCATTCCCTATGCCTGACTTTGGGCTACCTTTCTCACTGGGTAACCAGTACCACATGATCTATACTAGTCACCCCCAATGCATTATGCTTTTACATATAACGACTAATTTGAAGATGGTACTTGTTGTGGAAGTGCATGCAGAGCAGCCAAACTTTTCCTGCCTTTCACCTCCTGCTCCCATTACCATCTTCTCTTTTTCTCTCTGCATTACTCCCATTACTGTTTTCTGCCGATGTGTGATGCTAGAATATGATATACGCTGCTGCTTTTTTGGAGTTTCCATTTTGTTTGAAGTCTGTTACCTGTAATTTGAATAGGTGTGTTAGCCAACCGTAGTGTTGCTTGTTATTGTCCTGGGATCGGACTGTCTTACTCCCACTGCATCCTCTCATCCTGTTGCTTCTCCTGTTTAGGAAACAGACGAGCCCTTGTGGATCAAAAGTCTTCAGTCATTAAGCACAGCCCTACAGTGAAGAGAGAATCTCCATCGCCTCAGGGACGAACTAGTAATTCCAGGTAAGATTTTTTTCATTGCTTTTTGAGCACAAAGTGTTGTTAGAGTGGTCTCATACTTGGCTGATGCTTCCTTAGAAGTCTAGCTGTGAAAACTAAATAGTACTTTTCTATGGCCCCAAGCTTGCATGTGCTATTGTCTGAGAAGATTTGGTAGGGATGGTCTTATGGTTAATAGTGTACATACATGTTTTTTCTGTGCTCTGAAATGTATCCTCCTTCTGTCTGAGATCCAAAAAATTCTAAGTCCCTACTTTAAGTCAGTATTTATTATTTGTAATTGAGTTGTACTGAACAAGGGGGTCCTGCCAGCAGAGTTTTAATGCACCATGCAGGGGATCAGTTGAGTCACATGAAGCAGTTTGATCCCATGAATTCATGTGAAACGCTTTTCTCAGTCTTGGGAAGGGCCTCAGAATGCTGCAAGTAAACACTACCTGACCCATGCCTGTGCTTTCACCTCCCATTCTTACGTAGCAGTCATGGGTAGAGTGAAATTTACTTTGAGCTACTGAGGTTGGGAGAGAAGCAAGAACTATAAATGCAGTTCAGACTGGGGAATGCAGCAGGTTGCGCAGGAGTTTCCTTCTTCCTACCGTTCCCTCCCCTGTGGCAAAACAAGCTTAGGCAGAACACATGCCAAGGCCGCTGAAGTAATGCTGTTAGAAATGCTGCGCTTCCTCTTTCAAGGAAAGCCTACAGGTCAGACAAGGCAGCTGTGGGAGAAGGTTGTGGCATAGAGGATTTTGAGGAGTGCTGTGAAGGTGAGTAACAGAGTGGTAGCTAGAGGGACTAGAGGAAAATCTGATTACAGCTTATTCTAGGAAAAAATGGACAAAATGTTTGATACTACACCTGGAGAACAGAGCTTGGGCTGTGTGCAGTTATGTTAGCAGCAGGCATAGATAGATTTGAAGTTCTTTTCTTGTAAACTTAGCTTTGATAGGAGATGCGAAGTTCCCGATGACTGGAAAA
>NW_010225428.1:14981-24421 GCF_000690775.1 Eurypyga helias | reverse complement strand
GGTTATTTATATAAGGTTTTTCCCAATAGATTAGTGCAGTGCAAAAGATACCTTGGGTAATACTCTTTGCACTGCATTTGCTTTAGCGTCTGCAGTGGAAGGATGAAAAGATAATTTTATTTAAATTAATAACATGTTTTGGAAGCTTGTTTAATTTGCCTTTTGTGGTCCACCCAGGTTGCTGGGAAAGGGATGCTGCCAGCAGAGGACATTAAAGGGCACTGTCCTCATCAATCACAATCCCAGCACACTGCCCTGTAGAAGAACGTATAAGCATTGTACTCTGAAAGCGTAAACCCAGTATAAGCAGATTTAATGGGATCTTCCCCTGGCATGAATACTTCATCGTGTGCTGTAAACACAAATGCAATCTGTTTACTTTTCCTACCTCTTATCAAAGAGTTTGCAGTGAAACTGCGACCACTGCATGTAGAAATCTCTAATGAAGTTCTTTTCTCCCAGAAAACAGACAAACAGAAGTCCATGACCTCCTTTGTTTTGATGGGATGGCTCAACCCTGCAGCTAACCTCCCACACTCAGCTGTCATTGGAAAACATAGTCGAGAAGCAACACTGGTGTTACCTGGCCCTGCTTGGGAAGCATTTCTGAATGCTACTCGCAAGTCGTAACTATTGCTAGGTGGCTAAATGCAGGTTTAGGGACACAGGCTTAAAAACTGGCCTTGGGACGGTTTTCAGTTAGAAACAAGAAGCTGGTGTCATTAAAAAGAAATTAAAAAGAAGGATGTTCACAAATAAAATAACACCCTTCAATAAAGGAGGGAAGCATGTTGGCTCCCAGCCATCGGCAGGAACCCAAAGCCATTTCAAGATAATGGCTCATTCATTAGGAAGTATTGCTCAACAGCAAGCAGAAGGGGCGATGTGGGGGAGTCAGAATCCCCTTTGTGCTAGGCCTTGGAACAACTTATCACCCCTCTGAAGCGTGCTACCGGCTGCAGTCCCCTTGATCAAGGCAGAGCAGAGGGCACAGTACAACCTCACAGTATGTTGGGATGCAGTGCCCCTACTAGTCAGGCCTAAGGCCTGCCCTGCGTTGTTAATGTAGTATAAACCAGAGTGACCTTCAGAGGGGTCTGAGCAGAACTCGTCCTGACTGCGTTCTGCACTGCCTGTCATCTCCTGCTTTGTGTTTTTGGGCAGAAATTCTTCATACTAGGACAATATCCAAGATGCTGATTTATTTGTAAAACTTCATACAAATGATTAAATATTAGATAAACACAGTTATCTCTCAACTAGCTTATAAATAGATGCCTCAGTTACTGCACTGCATTCCAGGCCCCAGGGACATGGATCTCGTTAAACAGCCTTAACCAGACGATATGGACGACCTTATTAGGAAAGGGGATTGCCATGGGCCTGCCTGAGATTTCAATTTGGTTGAAGGACTTTTTGACAACTTATTCTTGAGCAATAGTTGCCAAAAGAAATCCCACCAGTTTTAAGATGTACTTGAAAGAGAAGAAGAAGAAGAGGGAAAGAAAGAGGAAGGGCAGGAGGGAGGAATGAAGGTAAGAGAATTCACCTTCTATTTCCATATGTAATTGATGAGCAACAAATTTAACCACACAAATGTCACTGGAATTTGGAATTTTGGGAAACAGGGCTCTACCTAATATCAGTCACACTGGGGCATCTTCTGATCCTATCACAATTACCAGGTAACAATACTTTGCCTGACTTGGCAGAAATGGAGAGTAGCCCTCATAGAGGGAAGCATGGACTTCTCCACTTAGGGGTGGGGGGGTGGGGGCTCTGAAATTAGGAAGCCCATCTCTGTCTCTAGGTTGGATCACCGTATTATGAACTATATTTCTGTTGTTTTGAAATCTTTCTCCTGCTTTTGCACCCAAAAGCCAAAGTCAGGCCTGAAGCTCCTTTTTTGAGAAGTGCTGCGCAAACAAAGATAAGAACAGACCTAATTCTGTGCCAAAATGATCTGCAGCAACAAAATGGGGCATGGTTACAGCCATATTTATTGGCATTCCAGCACCATGACTCAACGTGGAATTACCTCTCCAAGCAGAACAACGTGGGCTGAAGAGGTTTACACTTGAGAGATAAACAGACAGAGGAGATGGACTGAGGGTCCAACCTGCAGGAGATCAAATTTAGGACAGAATTGGTGCAGTAAAACTTTGTTAATGACTGGGCTTTTTCTTTTTTTCTAGCACTGGGGGTGAGGATTTTCGTCAGTGATACTAACCTTTAAGAGTGAAGAGTGATGTTAACCCTTAAGAATTAACTGGGTAACAGGAATTTACCCTGCCTTTGTGCAAGCTAGTGAGCTTTTTTAACTTGCTGCTAAGTCAAAGTGTGAATATTCAGTGACTAAAAGGATTAGGCCATGAATTAGGAGTTATCCTAGAGGTTTTTATCAGGGTTTAGTGAGATCCCACTACCAAATTCCTAAAATCCTCCAAAGATCAAGCTCATATGAACTCTGTGTATGGGACTGCCTGTCTTATAGGGGCAGTTGATTAAAACCCATTTTTTTGTGTAAGAAAGCTTCTGGCCCACCTATTTTATCATTAGAGTTCATATAGAGTCTGGGGAGCAGACATTGCTTCCCACATTTCCTTGAGTTTACATTCCCAGGCATTGCATCCACCGTCTCCATTCACCTCCTACCAGCTGGAACTTACTGGCAAGTTTATATAAATGTGGTCACTGTTTTACATGCTTCATTTCTTCAGGATTCAGCTCATTTCAGTTAAACGGTGCTAGAAACTGGTGGCTTGGTGTGCTGCTAATGGGGCAGAGCTTCAGTTAGCTGTTGGTGCAAGAGCAGAACAAACCAGTGCCCTGTGAAATGTACAGTTGGATGCCAGTGACACTCAAAACGTGCTGGAGATAGAGCAGATGTGAGTGACAGGAGGAGCAGTAAGGCCAGAAATCTGGATCAGGCCTTGGAGCAGGTGGCTCCAGGGGCCATGAGGGTCTGTCTGGGTAGGATGGATAAAAATCAGCTCAGAGAAGAGCCAGAGCTGGGACTGCAGCAGGGTTAGCAATGGCCTCTCTTTTATTATTCAGGATGAAGCAATGTGTTAATATAGTTGCTGTGGAGGGCAGCACATGAAATGGGATCATTTTGCTTCAATTAGCAGTGGGTGGCTTTTCACTTCTTGGAGGTTCCTTTCTCTCCTCTCCCTACACCATCTCTGAGAATGATCCAGACTGGATTCCAAGTGGGGGGAAACACACAATTATTGATTTGCTCTGCCAAAGTTTGAATAGATTTCTTCTAAAACAAATGAAAGCTTGTTTAACTGGCCTGGAAAACATGAATGCAGATGATGTTGTGTACTGCCGTCTTTGTAACTCTGTCACACTGGGAGATCGTTATAGCATAAAACAGAACAACATTATCCCAAGCAGCCTGAATTATAAATCCCAAAGGCTGTATTGTACTAAAAAATCCCTGGGTGATGGCAAGAGTTGTCTCTTTGCCTTACCTAGGCAGGGACATCAGCCTCCTAGCTCAGCATCTCATTAATTTTTGTGCGTCTGTCTTTCTGCCTCTGCCCAACTCCCAGCTGGTAGCTGAGACTTCAAAATATTTAATGCAGGAGAATCTCAAGGCATTTGATCAGAATCTGGAGTAAAGCAAAATTCCTGTCACTTTGCTTGTAATTTGCCAGTCCTTTCCACTCCCAGTCTGGCTGGTGGATTAGTAGGTGTTGAAAAATCCCCTCCTCACAAAGAACCGATCTAGCAGCGGAAGATATGCCACCAGTAGACCATGTGCTTCTTTTCCACATGTGCACTTCCACCCCAAAGGAATTTAGATTCACTTTTGGGAACAGTTCTTTGACTGTTCTAAATATCCTTGCATGCCCCCAAAAATTTCTTAATCTTTTACAAAGGTACTGAACCTTAAATGCCTAAGGTATTGTGCCCATGGGCTAACATCAGCGGATATATGTGCCCATTTGCAGGGGCAGAAAAGTGGCTACAGAGCATCTTTGCTAATCATTTTAGATCAGTTCTTAGCCTACCTTGGCTATGTTTGACTCTGTGCTAGCTTGCGAGAGCACAATAGTTTGCCAGCTGTGATTCCAAGTGTAGTTAGTGAAATAACTTAGATACAGTTCATTTGCAGTGAGGTTACCGCGAACTTGCACAAGACACAGGGGGTTTGCCAGAGTGGCAAAGCATAGGAAATGCCTTGAAGAGCTGAGAAGACGTAATACGGCTCTAGTGCAGGCAAGCCATGCTCCCCAGAGCGTGGACATAGGCATTGGTGCACCAGTTACGCTGCTGCTGTGAGCAGTAGGCATTTCTGGCTTTATGGTGTCCTCAGACATAATCCTCTAAAGGCTCCAGTAGCATCAGAAGGTTGGAGATCATTGTTGTGGAATTTGTGAGGACTGAGAACATGAGAAGGAGCATTTTTTTCTTCTTCTATCTTCAAGAATATATTGACTGAAAGAGCTGAGTAGGAAGAGCATACAAGTATGGCTGATGTCTAAGACAGATGCAAGCTATGAAGCAGCAAACAAACTCGAAAGGTTGCAGTGATAACATTTAAACCTAAATTTAACCTGAATGTTTCTCTTTTATCAAATACATGGAGAGACCTCAGTCAGCCACAAGCAGTGGAAGCAACTAGCTGAAGAGAGCTACCCCATCCAGAAGACATATACCCCAGGATCTGCCAGCGGCATCAGCTGAGGACATTTCTAGAGAAGGACCTTGTTTTGGAGGTAGACCGTAACTACCTGAGAGGCTCTCATGAGTAAGTCTTACACTTCCCGTTTCCTCCTGGGACCAGGAACAAAAAGGCCAAAATATCACAAGAGAAGCTGGTTTTGCAGGGGTTTTGGCCACTGTCATATGTCAGAGAGCTGGAAGTTTTTATGTGAATGTTTTTCTGGTTCCTCATCTGCTGAAGTTCAGGGTATATGTAAATGCCAAATGAACCTTAGCTTTCAGGCATTCGACTGAACCCAAACTCTGAAAACTATGAAGACTACCCAAACCTTCTTCTGACTAGTAATTTTCTTTTGAGAGAGGAGCATGTAGAGAATAGAGGCATGGCCCCAGAAATGGATGCAACTGACACTACTTTCAAGCCCCACACTCTTTTAAAAGGCTCTTTGAAGAACACTTAAAATAATTCTCCAGTGCTTTTGTTCATCTGGGTAGGTTGGAAACCAAGGCAGTTCAAAACATTCCTTCCTGTTCTGTTTCTAATAACTTGTACTTTGGAATAACAAATAATTCAGTGGGGTGATTAGCTAATCTATGGAATCAATGTATCATTGCATCTTTGTTTGAACCATGACTGTGGGGAAGCAAACCTTCATGGGCCAGCAGCCAGCTACCTGGCTTTAGGAAACTTGCCATGGGCAGGCTGACCTTTAGACTATCTACTTACAAGGTTACTTGCAAATTTTTCTGAAACATCTGGTATTAACCACTGTCAGAGAAGAAACTAAATATGATGAATCATTGATTAAATGTGGAAAATACAATGCGATTAAGGTGCAAGTGTTTCCCATGCTAGCTTAGTTTAGTGACAACATTTTTAATACTGAAAAACTCTCAGAAGTTCTGCAAAGCTCCTTCCCTTTGCCCAATTGTCTTTTCCAAAAGAGAGACAGACAAGGCCAAAACAGGTCCTGCCTGAGCTGAGTACCGGCTCTACTCATTGTGCCAGCAAGAGCCTCTTTTTTTGCTCCCGACTCTGGTTCTCAGTTCTTCAGGCCAATGCTAGCTATGACAGCAGAATGAGGACAAGGATCCAATCTTCTGAGAACATGTCTAGAAACTAAAATCTCCAGCTTTCTGTTCTCTGACTTGATTTGCCACATCACCTTGAGAAATCATTCTGGGAAAGATTCTTATCTGAGTTAGGCTGGCATGAGTGTGGGAATGGCATTTCCATTCAAGCTTTTCAGGCTACTTTACAGCCTCCCTGTGAATGTGTTTTCATATTGGGGAAAAAAGTTAACCTAACAGGAATTTTATGGGGATTGAGTAACAAGGCCTGGTTATTTACAGAACAAATACAGGTAGGAGGTAAAACAGAGAAGAGAAAACTTGTTCAGGCTCTTGTAATGTGGCAGTGGCAGAGAGATGGGAATAAGTCAAGCTTCTCAAATTCGAGGTTAGTCCACAGCCCTATTTCCAGATTTCCAGAAAGTGTCTGCGAATTAATGAACCTGCTAGCTGTATGTGAATTCCCGTCATCTTAGCTCTCTGTCTTGATACTTTCTGCTGCGTTAAAACAGCTTGACAACTTGACAGCCGCAGCCTTGAAGCTGGAAACTGCATGAAGCCAGTGATTGTGAGGATTAGACAAATCTTAAAATGCTCCCCTATCATTACACTGAAAGGGATCTGCCGCTCACTGCTCAGGCTGTTCTGCCATACACGTGGTTACAAATGACCAGTGCCAGTGTACAAAGGTAAATGCCACCTAATATATCTTAGTCTACAAGGTGCAGGCTTGAGATAACTGCCTAGCAGAGCAATAGATGCATCACTCCTGACAAAATATATGCACATGTATAGACAAAAGAATTTATTTGCCTAAAAACTAATGCCAGACTGCCTAATTGCCTTGGAGTGCAGGCTCTTAAAATCAGCAGAAATTCCAGTTGTAACTGGATGTGTAGTGAAAATACAAAGGAATCACAAGAGCCCCATTTGGGGTTAAAAGCTCTCTGAAGAAGCTGGCTGGATGTAACGTGGATTTGCTGGGCTACTCTGCTTGGAGGGTGAAGTCTGGGACAGAGAAAAACTCTGGCTGCTGGTGGGACTGCTGGAGTTCTTGGCAGATGGCTTTCATCCATGTATAGCAGGAAACACGGATAGAGGTGTCTCTAGGGCACTTCTCAGTGCTGTGCCCATCTTACTGAGGAAAACCTTGGGTTAGAACTCCTGGACTTTCCTGCAGGGAATCTGTTGTGCTGCTTCAGGAAAGAAAAATATAAACTGTTATTCCATCTTTGGCAAAAGCAAGAAACTCCATTGTCAGGGCTGAGTAAGCTTCTGCCTTGTTTATAGTCCACAGGCTTGCTTTTTGAAATGGTTCAACTCCAGCCAAAGCACACCTGAGACTCTCAATTACTGTAATTAATATTATAGCAATGCCCCAAGCAGAAATTAGGTCCCCACTGAATGGTGTGCTGCCCAAATGCATGCAATGATAGAGTTCCTGGCCTTAATAATTGCAAATTGAAAGGACAAACAATGGTCAAGTTTGTGGGATATAATAGCAAAGACAAATCAAGTAAGGGGTGATGATAGACGCATGGCTTGTTAGCTCCATTTCTTTCTGACTCATTTGCTTTACTTATATTACATAAACCTGGATTCAGGGGATGTCATGGGGAAAATATCGTTGAAATAGGAGACGAGAGGGACTGTTGGAATAGGAGAAAAGGTGAGGGCAATGTGAGCCTGTTGGTGCACTCAGGACCCTGACTATGTGGAGAGGGAAAACAAAACAGCAAAAGATGAGCAAGAATTAAAGTTGAGCTCACTCATGCAATAGCAACAGAGCAGGAAACTGACGGCATCTCTTTCTACTAATAGCACTTTACGTAAAATGGTGCTGGATACCAGCCCTTCCAGTTTCCTGCTTTGCACAGTTGCTAGAAGGGATCAATGCTGGCTCTTCTCTGGCCTGGGAAAAGAACCAGGCAGGGAAGCATGCAGCTTGGCTATTCTGAGCAGCCTCTGCAGGGCCTTGAACCACAATAGCCTTCAAAGTGCTATAGTAGCTGGTACAGACGCTTTTGGTGAAGACCCTCACAGAAAATCAAGCAATCTCATTACCTTTGGCCAGAGAAGCCAGGCCTTTCTCTAACCCAAAAGCCAAGTCTGCTTGAGTAAGCCCAAAGCTTTTCAATAGAGAGAGAGAGAGGAAAAAAAAAAAAAAAGAGAGAGAACCAGAAGTCTTCTACCTACCCAGTTCATTAACTACACATCCCAAAACTTGCTGTCAGCTTTCCAGGACTCAGAGCTCCTGCTGTCTCAAAGCTATAAGTACTGTTGGCAGTCTTCTTCCCATGACCAATTCATCACTCTACTGCCTAATGTTTAAAACATACCAGGGAAGGCATACATGGTACTAACATGGCAACTGCTGTTTGGGTGCAGGATGACTATGGAGAAGGCATATCTATCCTTCTCCAGGGACAACAATCCACTGCAAACCATCTTCAGCAAAAGTATCCTTTACATCTGATTCCTTTTCTCACCTGCATCTAATTTCAAGGTATTCTTTCATGCTGAACAGGTGGCAAGCATCATTTGTTACATCACTTTTGTGTAGGAAAGTTCATCCACCTGAGTCCATATGCTTTCCTTCTCTAAGTGGCTATGAGATATTTCAAGTGTCTTCCCAAAACATTGCTCAGCTGAGTGTCTGATGCTCCAACTCAACATTTTAGTTTTGAAATTATTTAGCAGTGTCCCTTTATGAGATTTATTTGGTGGCTGTCACCATGAAAAATAGAGCTTTAGAAGACTTAGTGTGAACACAAACCACATGAATAGCTTCCTAGTTTTATCAGGATTTTATGGACAAATGGTTTCCAGAGCTTGTTTCTGACCCATGTCTCATAGCAAACAATGGTGCCTCCTTAAGCCAAAGTTCACCCTACATCAAGGCTTGTCTGTAGCTACAGATCTAAAATAGGCAGATAAAATTTAGAAATGAGCTAATTTGCCAGTGTTTCTGTATTTAAACTTTAATCTCCTTTGAAGTAAATCCACAGGTATTTAATGATACTGGCTTCCAGAGAACACAAGTATTTCCCCAGATAATTGTCCTTTGGAAACTTCTGCAGTAATGCTTTTTTAAAACAAAACAGGCAGAGTAGCAAAGCTAACGGGAGAAAGAAAGAAAGATCAAAAATGTTACCAGCTCAACAGCAAGGATCTAACACAATTATGCAGGAAGAGCCTTGAGGCTCCTTTTCCAAACAAATTAAATGGCTGGAGCCATAGTTGCTTTGCCTTTTTCTTGGGTGTGGGTCATGTAAATCTGAAATGTTTGGGACATAATGGACATCCTGCACAATACACACGTAGTAGAGCAGATACGAACCGTAACTATGCTTTCTGCATGCTCACCAGGCCAGGAGAAAAGCTATGCCTTTGCACAGTGCACAAAGGAAGAATTTCTGGGCATTAGCAGCCCAGCTAGCTACATGTATATATGCCTACATATTTGGTTCTAACATATAATACCAATAAATATTATTGTAATTTCTATAATATATTATTTTATAATAGTATTTATCTTACTCATTTATATTATATATTGGGTTTACTTTCTGGGGGTAAATCCAGAAATCCTGGAAATGTAGTCAGATTAAGCCACTACTAAGCCAGGTCAATTAAAAGGTTGCTGATATCCTTCTCGTGTCCGTTACCCCAGACACTTGGTCTAAATGGAT
>NW_010225428.1:0-14956 GCF_000690775.1 Eurypyga helias | reverse complement strand
TCTTTCCCACTGATCCCTGAATGGGCAGGAGTCCTGTGACACAACTAATGAACCCCCCAGTCTTCAATAAACTGGTGAAATCCTGCTATGTATGAAAAAAAATGCCATACCTGGCAGAGGTTCTCTTCTCCCCCGCAGCTGGTGTTGCAGGTGGTGGTGTCAGTGATTACGAGGGGGAGATAAAAATACATCAGCTACAGGAAGCGTATTGGCACTGGGTCAGCCTCAGTGCAGGGCTGAAGTTTCTGGGGTCACGGAAGTTCTCCGCCCTCCCTCCCAGAACCAAAACAGTGACCAGCAGGCAGCTGAGCCTGCCAGTCCCTGGTTGTCCCTCAGAAACAAACACCCATCCCTGGAGTCTCCGGAAAGTGTGGCTAAGTCTCTCCCCACAGCAGGGAGGGGTGAAGCATTTAGAGAAGGAAACCAGCAGGCACTCGGCACTGACCGCAAGCTTGCGCAGGGCTACCACGGCTCAGCTGACTCACTCCCCGCTGGCAGCCCTTGCTCGCGGCCAGGCCGGGAGCACAAATTGGACGCTGACCCATTTGCAGAAGGGCTGGTGGGAACAGCAGGCGCTCACCCCAGCTCTCAGGACAGCACTCACTCCTCCCTTCAGTTCATAACTTGCTTCACTTCAGATTGACACGAACGTTAAGGCTTTCCTGTGCAAGAGCAAGTGATGGCTAAAGCCAGGAGCACAGGCCCAGTCTCTGTCTACATCGGTGCCGTTCTACTGAAATCAGAGGATTCGGTATCTTAATTCTAGTTATGACTTTCATACCCTGTGTTAACCCAATATTTTCTGGCAAAAAGAGGATCAGTGCCCTAATTTTGATCACACTGTCACTGCTCTTCCCTGGCACAGCTCCAGAAATGTATGTGTCGTTTATAACCCTTCGTACACACTCATTGCTATTTTTGGATTTTAAACACTTTTAGATATGACATGTATTTTTCATCCACCTTTAAAAAAGGCATTAGGAACCTGATTGTGCTACCTGTCTGGACTGGTATCTGGATGGACTATTGAGCCTTATGCCTCTTGAAACCATCTCTGCTTTTGATATGATGCTAAACGTGGTTCTTTTCCTTGTTAAATTTGGCTGCCTTGGTGAAGTAATCCACCCTTCCTCAGACCAGACGACTAGAAAAGCTGGTTACATTTCCCAAGCAGCTCTCTTTGGGGATGATCAGGTTACAGCAAACGTATCAGCAATTACACAAATAAAAATGCGTTTTAACTTCAAGGGCTTGGGATTTTTTAAGGTAGCAATTCTAAGAAATTGCAGAAAATGTGAAAATTATAACATATATAAGTAGAGGCCCACTGCAGTGGTTAAGAGGCCAGAGTGCGTGACTGACAAGGAGAGGCTGAGGCAACTGAGTCTGAGAAGGCCCAAAGTGGGGATCTAATTGCTGTCTTAACTACCTATTGGGTAGTTATAGAGAAGATGGAGGCACATTCTTCTTAGAGGTCAGCAGCCAAAGGGGCAACAGAGACAAACTGCAAGAAGGAAAATCCTATTAGGAAAAACATTCCTTGAGGGCAGACAAACACCAGAACAAGTTGTCCAGAGCTTGCAGAGTATCCTTACAGATACTCAAAACTCAACTGGACAAGACCCTGAGCAACCTGCTCTAACTTCCAGAAGCTTTTCCTAACCTGAACTGGGCCTTGATTCTATGAAAAATATTGTAACTAGTTGCCACATCAGGCACAAGGTGACAGGTATACCACAACTTGCACAAGAAAAAGGAAACTATTAATTTTCATTGGGTCAAGAAGTATTCTGCCAACATCGGAACATAGAGTACAATTTTCATATTTACTATGAAGTTGTTTTATCTTCACTGGTTGTACCTGTCTGACAGTCTAAGCCTAAGGCTCCTGAAGTCCAGCAGCTACTCAGTGAAGCCAAGAACTTGACTAAATTCTCATTACCAAATGTCAGAATAATTTCTCTGTATCACACCATTTACAGAACATGCTCCTGAAGGATGTGGCTTTGTTTGTCTTTCATTCTGGAATGCACAGATCTCTATTTAATCAGTCACAGAAGCTGCAAGGCTGGAAATTCACTGGGCTGTTTCTGTTCACTTCCAGTGATATGTCTGGTGAGGTGAACATTTTGCGTGCATACACCCAAAACCAGTGACTGCCTTCATGAAAGAAATGTGGAGAATAATAGACTCTTGAATACTTCTTGATGAGGAGAGTAAAGGGTGATCCTGTAACACATCCTGCAGCTATGATAAAAGAGAGATGCTTGGGGATGAAATAACAGAACTGAAATCTTCATCGACATGGAGAATTAAGTACCATATGATCATTTCTCTCTCTGGGGCATGCTTCAGAAGTGAGGCTGGAATATGTGGAATAGCTCAGGTTTGAACTGACAGGTAATCACAAATTTCAGAGTTCAATATGTGAAGACTTTCAAACCTACTCCAAAAAAAGACAGGTTTGGGAGGGTTGGGATTTTTTTTGGTGAAAATCCTTATCTGCAGCCAAATTAGAGTTAAGCATTTTGTCTGACTCCACAGTTATAGTCAGCTTGGAGAAACAGGCATGCCAGGATGTCAATTCACTTTATTCAAAGATAGAGATTTGACTGTGATGCTTACAGCTGGTGAAATGAATGCCACCCAAAGGTTTTTCTTCCATTAATTAAAGATTTATTTTGGAAAATTAAATATTTACTTCAGAAATAAGGAAAAAATTTTTTTTAAGTAAGAAAGTGTTTTGATAATTACAAAATTAAACAGCTCTATTTTAAGGGGGGAAAAAAAGAACCCCAAATAATTATTTTGCAGTTTATTGTTTTTCTCTGCAAAATAGAAAAACACTACCTCACTGATTTATATTTTACAGGTCCGGTACCACACATACTGTGGTAGCATTGAGTCAGTATTTACAAAGCAAAACAAAAACCCCCTCTTAAGTAGAAAATATGGTTGTTAATAACCTGAAGAATGTGATTTTTTAATTAGTAGTATTATTAATCTGTTGCCTTACTTAGCATTTCCTCCAAATGCCTGTGGTTACAAATGTTTCATATGTTTTAGGAAGGTGATTATCCACTTAAACAAAATATGCTACAGTTTGCTATTTTTTTCCCTCATTTATGATTCTATTTTACATTTAAAAGTCATCCTGTGAGAAAAAAACAATACTTGAAAGAACAAACATATAACATGGATAAATGTACTGAAATGCACTGTTGCAAAGAGCCAAAGGACTGAAAATTATTTGCGCAAGGTATTCCACAAAAGAAAGTACATATAAAAACCCTCAAAATTAAAACCATTAAAAATCTCAATTCAGATTTTTTCTCTCTCCAAAAATAATGGTAAACCCATAGCAAACATTTCAGCCAGCTCTAGACTCAACTGGGGTCTGATCCAGTCATTATTTTGGTACTTGAAATCAAAAGGGATTTGATGGGAATGTATGAGAGAGTATTTTCTGCACATTTTTAATTGGGTGACTTCTTCCCTTAAAGGGTTCCTAATTTTTCACACATGTCTCCAAACATCCTCTGCCAATATTAAATTCTGCTCAGATGGGTTTTCTGTTAGAGAAAAATTTGGCAGTTACAACTCCTTGGCCATAATCCAGTAAACCCAGATGGGAGGAGCCAGCAAATGGAAATGTTTTATGTAGATAGTATGTTATTTCTTTGTGCATCCAGATTTATACACTCTTGAAATAAATAAAGTCATGAAATTTCTTTTGTTTCCTTTTTGACTTCAAAAAACCCAAACCTACAGTAGCACAGAACCTTCTTCCTAATCTTTGCAGTTCTCCCTGGTCTTCAGCCAGAAGTTACCTGGCTGTACTTACTATTGCCTACACATCTCTCTCCCTTTGTCCATCTTGCTGTATATAACCTGACCTAGGCATTTTCAGAAATGAGAAGTGATTTGGTCAGATGGCTTGAATTATCCATAGTCTTCTTAGGCATGATCATTCTTACTAAGTAGGTGAATGCCTTAGGATATTATATCCTCTTTAGATATTCTCTCTTTTAATCTTTGGAAAAGAGATTTGAGAGAAAGCATTTGTTAAATTTACTTGAAAAATAAAAGTCTCGGACTTCGGGTGAATAAATTAGAGACATTCAGTTCAGAAAGAACTGGGGTTTCCAAGTTTGTAGATGAATATTTAAGCATGCCAATAATGAGCAGTTGAAATAGTACAGCTAAGCAAAGCAAGGCAGCTTTAAAAGGCCCCAAAGGGTTACATTCAGATTCCATGATTCTGAATGATTATTTTTGCCACAGATTTAAACAAAGTCCATCTTTTTATTCCAGTCTTCTGAAAAAAAGTGACTAGAAGAATGGCTTGTACCATACCACTGATGTCTCCTTCGTACAACAGTGTCAGACGTCAGACATAGGTTCATCGCTAGAAAGCTTATGTATGTAAGTAAAACTAGTTCTGTTGCAGGGACAATTGCAGGTATGCTTGAGGACACGTTCAGTACAAAAATCTGCATAAGTTATTTCTTCTCTCAAGGGTTTGGGTTTTTTTTTTCCTTACTTGCGCATCTCTCCTGCAAATTTGGGTCTACTGGGCCAATTACAGAGATTGACCAACATTCCCTGTTCTAAAGGTTCCACAGACAAGGCTATAGTAGAACTGGAACTTCTGAATTCACAGGAAATTCTGACATTTTGAAATATAAACAGGTTTGGAGTGGAAAAAATTAGAGAATTTGCAAAGCCCTGTGAAACAAAATGTTCTAAAAAAGGTCAAGTTGATAGAATGTATTA
Source organism: Eurypyga helias (assembly GCF_000690775.1). Classification (NCBI taxonomy): domain Eukaryota; kingdom Metazoa; phylum Chordata; class Aves; order Eurypygiformes; family Eurypygidae; genus Eurypyga; species Eurypyga helias. The sequence goes on along the minus strand of NW_010225428.1, from coordinate 10,180 downwards.
TTTTGTTAAAATAAAGAAAAAAACAACCCCATTTAGTTTTTCGCTTGTTTGGTTGGGGATTTTTTTTAAGGATAGGAGGTCTTCTGAAAGAGGAGTGATAAATGAGAAATATACCATTCCAAAACCTTTGCAATGGGCCTTAACCAAATTTCCATTTACTAAGTACAAATATTTACAATATGAAATATCACCCATTGAATCAGCATTTTCAAAATGGAAAACAATGATTTAAAAAATGTTTGTTCATCACTAGGAATAGACTGGGAAGCTGCTTCAGTGTTCCTTCATTACTACTTTCTACTAAATATTGCTAAATAAGTGTTCTCCACAACTTACACTTTGCACACCTGGCACGTAAGCTAGCAGCACCGTCACCTGAGGGTCACCTGTCTCTATGAGACTGGAAAGAGTTCTGCCCTGGAATCACCTCCTGGGATCCCACCAGAACGTCTTCGCCGGAGATGATGTTAGCAGCAGGCTGCTCCTTCCTCTCTTTGAGCTTTTTTGTGCCACTTGGCAACATAAAAAGTCCATACAATACTGGAAAAGAGAATTTCAAGTCTCTTATTTGGTGTTTCCCTCACTGCTTCTAGCGTAAAATATAACATTTTATGGCTCTTTCATGGCTGAGTTGTGAAGTAATGAAATATAATTATACTCAAATCAGACTGGGTAGGGTTATTTCCTTTAGTGAGGGTGATTAAGAAGAATATACAGAGTTGGACCTGTGTGTAAAGACAGCTGATAATTATGTTCAGTAGAAAACCAGAGAAGCACAGCAAGAAGATCCAACCCTAATGTAAGAGGATGCAGCTTCCCATAAAGTGAGCTAAGCCTGCTCAAGCCAGGCCAAATCTGCAAACCTACAAGTATTCCCACCCAAATGTGTTCATTGTATAGACCTATGCAGCACATTTAACCCTACTTGACTTGTAAGGTCTTTGTTGCAGGTACGGCTTTTTTTATGGGCTTTGGATAGGCTTCAAGATTTATAGATTATTTGAACACACTGATATATTTTAAATGGCTCAAATGTAAACATTTTGCAGTTAATGAAAGGTAGCTTTAGAGCCTGATAGTCCACTGTCTTGTACCTTATGTAGTCATTAGTTCACAGGAGGAACAAGGTCTCAGAGTGCAGAGTGCAGTTTGGCAGCTGATGACCTTCCCATGGCACTGAGCCCACTGCACTTTTAAAAAATGTAAGCTGTGTGACAGTTTCCACTCTGGCTCTTCCCTACTGTCACAGCAACATGATGGAGTTCAGAGTTAATGCAACTGGTCTCCAGGGATTTTCCCAAGCACAGGTGCTCCCTTGCTCATCTCCAACTTCAGTAAGCAGACTTTGGAGTCTATCAATGAAGAGATATGTTACCAGAGCCTGATATATTCCAGCTTTTTCTGGTTGTTTTTTTTTGGTTTTTTTTTTTTCCCCAGCTATTACAGCACTTGGTAGAAGCTCAAATAGCTGAAGAAAATGAGAAGCAAAACCAGAGTTTAAAGTACCATCTTCTTTTGCCACAAACCCCTATCAATCACAGTTTGTGAGCTGTGAGCTCACTCCTAGGAATAAACCTAGCAGATCGTTTCAGCATATGCTTAACTTAAAATCTCAACTATAACTATTCTGTTCTAAGTATTACTACCGTATTCTTTGAGAGTTCTCAAGTACCTCACTTGTATGTTCAACTGCGGCCTAAATAAATAAATAAAATACAAGGCAGAAAAGAATTTGTCCTTGATTTGAGGTGCTTCCATTGTTGGTTTGGAGAATGTGTTTTATCACTAAATAATTTCTGATCTTTGCAAAATGATCATTGTTCTGGAAACTATACCTTGACATGGTGTCAGAGCTGGGATTATTATGTTTTCATGATTTGCTCTTGCTTCCCATCAGAAAAAAAATCTTTGGCAGCAATATCTTCAGGGCTGGGGGAAATGTGTGTGAAATTGCGTAGCACTGCAAATGCAAATGAACTTACAAGTATGTCTTTTAAAATATTTTTTGTACCTTCTGCCTTACTGTCCACGATACAGTGACAATATTCTGGAACATTTTGGAAATGCATGCAGTGGTTCTCACACAAACTGTATATATATTCAGACACAGTTTTCAGCTGAATGACACCCTAACCTCCATTTTTGTGGTTGTGAGTTGTAGCTGATGGCCCACGCTGTGTTTTCTATCTAATTTTGCTATCATCCGAGTCACATCGTAGACAGCCAGTGAATATATAGGATCATTAGCAAAATCAGTTTATACTAAAGACAGTATTTCCAGTATACAGCATATTGCACTGATCATGTTTTTCATGTGAAAGGTCACAGTATAATCATGCAACAAGGAATAACTGCTAGGTCACCAAAACTCACCATAACACTTGGTAGTAAACAAGAACTTGCTTCATAAAAACTGTCTGCCCATTAAATTCCTGCCTTGAAAGTTTTATTTAGACCTAAAAGAGGTTGGGGGAGTTTCATTAGGAGACAAAACATCTCTGTTTAGTCTTTTTGTTCCTTCATGAATTCAGTTTGCTGAAAAAGCTCTGAGTTGTACAGAGTGTTACTTGTTTAAATTAGGGTTTCCTATTCAAATAACCTTATTCTATGTCCCTGAAAAGTTGCTTAAGGCAAGCCAAAAATGGGATCTTTATTTCACACAGATGAGATGTGAACACACTGGCTTGGAAGAGGGTGGGTTTCATGTAGTTTTCTGACTGCAAACATGGCAAGCGAGACCACAAATATTTTCGTTCTTGTAGACAGAAGTCACTCTAAGCTCCAATTTCACCTTCTACAGTCTTATATCCTTTGCTGTGGATTGTCTATAAGTGTTTCCACGTCGTTGTTCTGGTTTGGGTTTTTTTTTTACTGACCCCTCTCACATCTGTTGCTAACACATAAGAGGGAAAATAAATAATGAATAAGCAATTAAACTGCAGGATCCTAGTGAAAGATTGCAAGAAACTGAGACTTTTCCTGGGAGTGCTAACATGACACATCCTGCGTGCTTCTATGACATTAGCAGCTGTAAGACTGGGGAAGGATTATTTTGAAAAGGTTGCTCTCTTCCCATATCTTTAAGTATTTGTAATTGTGAGTCTTCATGAGAAGTCTGTGTTTAAGCACAAGAGTGCTCCAAATAAATTAGTATTGCTAGTGGATCATTCAGGACCATCCACTTCCATCTCCTGGCTTCCACCACAATGACTCTAGCTCCAGCTCAAGAGACCAAGACACAGCTTTATGCAGAGAACATTACTGGTTTCTGAGTAGCGGCCAGCACTAGCCTATGCAGGCAAATGGGCCACGGATTTCTGATTCAGTAAGCCACTATGCCATACAAGCAATCAAATGTTGTGCACACTGGAGTAGTCAAAGCTCTAATTGTAGATGTTTGCAAGTGGACACCTTGCTTTCATACAGAGCTTTCAAAAAGGCTAATGTGTGTTAAGACTTGGTGAGTGAACTGCTGAAAGTGCTTCTATTTTTATTTACATCATTGTTTATAACTCTTACACTCAAAATAATAAACTGGTACGCTCAATTACACAAGTGCAAGGACTTAAAACGAGGACTGGAACCTTCAGGGTCTTCCCTGTGGGAAGAGTCCTGCATGTGAATGGACTGACACTGATTTTGTTCCCTCTCTTTTTCGCATGTGTCATTCCAGAAAGCAGCAACAGACTCCAAACCCATGCCACAGTGAGGCCTGGAAGGCTGAGGCATTCCATTTGTGCCCCTTGCACATGCCTGTATTTCAAAGCCATTAACATTATAGATGATAGTCTCCCTTGTGCCAGTCACAGCACAGGTAAATGACAATCGTTGTCCGCACAGAAGATGGGTACCTCTCTGAAGCCACTGGGATGCACTTGAGTGCAGTCCAGTATTGTCAAGGGAATGCAGAAATTTTGGAATATCAACATTAAGTTGCCTTTACACAATACAGACTATGCATATATGGTGCCAATAACTCTTAAAATTCTTACGAAGAGCAAGCTGTGATTGCTAACGGTGATGTTTCTTGCTGTTATGGAATTATTTTTGTTCCTCTGGCATATTGACTGTTTCACATTTTAATATCTGCTGTGAGACTGTTAGATGGTCCTGGAAGCTAAAGTTGAGGAATGGAGTTCCAAATCCCACATGTTATTCTAGAAGCACTATTTATTTTAATAACTATGAGCTCCATATGAGGACTGCTACACCATATAGCGTGGAGAAAACTCTGTGGCAGACAGGCCTGCTGCCTTTGCTGAAATCCATACGGCAGTGCCAGCTACTTCCTAAAGGGTATTTACTGAGGCTTTCAACTTTTTCTTGATGTTCCTCAGATGCCGTTGGTAGCTGAAAGCTTCATTCTGTGTGACTCTGTGCTCCAACATTCCATCGAGTTCAGTGGTTTGGATGCAACCTCAGCTGACCAACTACAACAGACCTTTGGTGAATTTTATGCACTGATCCCCAGTAAAAGTACTGTCTCATCACTGAGAGACATGCAAACAAGTAAATAAAAAGTCAGCTCATTTAAACCTAAGAAATACCCAGTAGAAATCTATGAGCATGTGCAGAATAGAAAATAACCATAAGCCCAGCATGTCAAAGTATCAGATGCACAGTGCATAAATTATATAGTTAATCTGACTTTGCACAGTGAGTGGGTTTACTATGGGTTGTGCAGTTCATCTGGGCAACATATGCTCAGAAGGTCTAACACTGTGGAAGTACTGCATAATTTGTGGGGCTGATCTGCAATGCACAGCGAGTGTGTCTAGGATTTCCAGATATCCAGCAGCCCAGGCAGAGTTGCTATTCTGGTGAGGCTGTTCCAGACAATTGTCAGCATTCTCAAATTCTGCCCCAACAAAGAAAAGACATGTCTGGTGACAGCTAGATGTATGGTAGGTAAGAAAAAATATTTTTAAAAATCTATTGCTATATATTGCACTTTTATTATTGACCTTACACCAGCACCTCAGGCTGCTTAGTCATCATCTCAAGAACTATGAGGCATATATTTATAGCTGAAAGTATCAAAGCAGAGAGAAATAACATAATAACCTAAAGTGTTAAAGAAATGCCAAATTAAGAAATTAAATAAAGTTAAATTATATTAAAAAAAATTAACACCCCCCCAAACTTAAATAATTTATTATCCAGTTCTGCATACAGTTCCTAAGCAGAAATACCTGATACCACTGTCAGATCAGGGAGAATGGCCTGAATAACCTAGGCCAAACCACCTCGGTGTGTGTGATTCCCATGCACTTAACCTGAAGAAGTGTATGTTTACTGAATATCTGAGAACTGAATTTGTTCTGCATACAGCTGTAACCACTCCTTTTTCAATATTTTCTCCTTCAGAACTGGAGTTACTCACTCCACTTGTGAGTAGAAGTTCCTGAGAGATTAGGCGACCATGGTAAAGCAGGTCACTTGAAGATAAGCCCATTCACACCCCCAGGATTCCTTTTCCTTCAGACACCGTCTAGTGTTACAGTGCTCAGTGTTGATTGCCAGGGCACCCGACACTTGGTTGCTGTTGTTTGATGAAAGCAGCTAATTGGAATGCTTCCTTTGAGGAAATCCATTTACATACGTGGACTCCTTTGTAGCTCTGCATACCTAGGTGATATGTTCTGAAAGCTACATAAGGAAATCTCACAATATGTTTAGGTGTAGTAGCATAAATGAAACACAGTGTTCTTGCTTTGCTGAACATTCACTCATAACTTGCAATTCAATTCCATCAACTGAAATAAAATACTTGAGACAACTGTAAACTAAATGTCAGCCCTCTCTCTTGTCAGGGGAGACGCCTTTTCCCTTCAGCAGAAATAATCAACTTATCTTACCTGAAAAATATTTTTTTCTGGAAAGCTCCCAGAGAGTTGGGGTTTTAAAGCAGTCACGCAGTCCTACAGAAATTCAATAGAAAATAATATGGGGTGATGCAAATGGAAAGGATTGAACAGTGGAATATAAAAGCTGATATAAGACTGCAGATGTTTCAAATACAAAGATTTTTAACCCCAATATTCATCCATGTTATACCAATGATATGAACAAGAAGAATCAGAAACCTGCAGTAAAGTACAAAAAGCGTATTTCTATACTGTGCATGAAATTGAAAAAAAAAATCATATGCTACAGCATAGTTTCTTCAAACATCTTTTTCCATGGCCAATGGCTTCATGGTAATATAATTTAGGTGATGAGCACACTTGGATAAATGCCATGTGGGCCACAAACTATCTACTCCACCAAAAGAAACTGCTGTCCCAACTTATCCCAGCTTCCTTTGCACCCCCCATTTTCATTTTTTCCAGTGCAGTAATTGCAATAGCACTGACATGAGTCAGGACTTACTCCAAAATTCTCCATAACTCCTTTTAGAAAATACAGAGGGGTGTACAGTGAAAGTATCCCCCGACAAGCAGGAGACCTTTGGGTGATTACTGCCATTCCCTCTCCCTACCTGCCCTTTCTCTTCCCTTTATTTTTTGTTGCTTATGAGAACGATGGTTATTATGAGTTTATTATTACTGTTTTTCCACAGACTTTCTCAAATGTCAAGTGAATCTGATCTGGAGTTCAGGCCCATAATTACACTGGACTGACTCCAGGAGCTCGTAAATAAATCGGTGGTGGCTGCAATGGCTGCCAGATCTCTGTCATTCTGCTCTTCTGAGGGTGGACAGAGACTTTGGCTCTTTTCTAAAATTCTACACTTGCCCCAGAGTTTTTCACACCTTCTTTTAAAAGACCCTAGGCTTCCTCACTCTAGTTTGGCTCAGTCTTGCACAGGAAGAGAAAGCTACTCGCCTGCCACATTGTTGAATACATTCATTTAGAAAAGCAGCTGAAATTTAGATTTTTACTTTTTTTTTTTTCCCCTGCTTTCTTCCATATGTGGAAACCTCATAGGAACAGACTTATTTCTGTGCCTCTGCTCTGGCCTCCTTGTTGACATTAATAGTTTACAGTGGGCTCTACAGCGAGGCACATCGTTGCCAGAGTATATCGACTGTGCTGAGCTACGGAGTTCCAAAGCTTGGCAAGGAAGCCTCCGAAGTGTAGAGATGTCTGGATTCAAGCTCAAGGATTTAAAAGAGTGGGCACAACATTCATTCACAGACCTGGCTTACTGAAGTCTGAGAAGTTTACTAGCAAATTTAAATGTTACTTTCAAGCCTGTTTCTAATCATATCAATGCATATACAGCACAGCGTCTGGTTAAACAACAGAATCTCCACCCAGTGAAGGCTTGAACTTAAAACGATGCTACAGATGTTTATCTTCTGATACCCCTTTTTCCCCAAAAACTTCAAATAAACTACCCAAGCTCATCACGACAGCTGATTCAGGATATGTAACCATTCAGAAACTGGTTCCTTTCCTTCACCCTCATCTCCAGTTAGAACTTGTCCCCACATCAACCATCGAATGGTGCAGATGGCAGTGTAGATCACAACTTGCACAACTTTATCTACAGGGTTTGTACCAGAAGCTAAAATAATTCTTGAAATCAGAGCCAATCCTCAGTGCAGACAAGGCCTCAGACTGCCAACTAGTTCCAAATGTTTTTAAGATGTGAATACTTGTATGCTGCCAGTGAGACTGAGATGACCAATTCTTTTCAGGCGGGTCATGCTCAGGCAAGCTGACACTAACAGTATTTCATTGGTGCTAACCTGGTTCATATTCCTATCAGTCACATAAAGGTGAAAATTGCTGGATTCCTTTATATTAGGTTGAGTTATTGTGTCTTCTGCAGAGCATTTTTCAAAACAAAGCAAGATCCTTCATGGAGTGAAACCACTGAATTCTTTGTAAAAGAATGTCATTTCTTTCCTATATCCCCCCCCAGGGAGCCCCATTGTTTAAATAAGCATTTGCTTGTGCCCCAAAGTACAGATGTTTTTGACTCCCATCATAAATCAAACATGCTTGTGTCTAACACATTAGAAAAAGCGGGGAAAATAATCTTTTTAACTGACATGGATTAAGATGGTTGATCTGACCCAAATTATGCTTCTTTAGTAATCTTAATTCTTTGTTGATTCTTCTGGGAATAAAAGATTCAACAACATCATTGTGCCTCCCTCTCATCCCTTGGAATTCAAATCAATCTTTTACTCCTTTTTAAATGTAAATTTAAAATAATCATGTATCTGGATCATGGATTAAGTTTGCAGGAGAAAAATCTCTGGCAGTAGATGCCAGAGACCGTGCCTAAAGCTAAATCCAGACAGACAAATCAGTTCTGAATGAGGGTGAAAACAGAGTTCTTGTTAAATGGGTTGCAGGTTTTCAATTGTAAAAAGTTCCATCAAGAAACCATTCTGATATTTGAAAACAAATAAGGACAACATGGTGTCAATCACAACAAAAGCAAATTTAACATTTCAATTACTTTTTTCTCCCCTTCACTCAGACAATTCTCTCAGGCCCCTGTGATGGGGGCCTTTTTCATAAGATCAGAATTCCATCTCTAAACCCTGACAGTTCTAGTGAGAAGGTGCTCCCTCTTTTTTTTTCCTTGAGGAAAGGGAAAGCCTTTGACAGTTTAAAATAGGGTTGTTGGACAACAGGTCAAATTCTGTTGAAAGGCAGCAGGATGAACCATATTTTCAAGGTCACTTTTTAAATGCAAGATTTTTAGCCCTGCTCTGATTTATGTTTAACCCCCTTTCCATGCTAGTTTTCCTCCTTCTCTCCCTCAGACTGGAAGGACATCTCTAAGCTTTCCATTTGATGTGCGTTTCATGTATCTGCGCAAAGTAATTCATACCCACTAGGCAAAAGGCATGTGCCCACACCACATCATTAGCCTGCAATTAAGAAACTTCTGCCTGCCACAAAGCCATAAGGCCTCGCAACGTTTCAAGCTAAGCCCTCAATTTTCAGTTTGGGCTCATCTAGAGCACAAAGCTGCTGTAGTGCTGCAGACATACTTTGTAGTGTGCCTTGTGAAATACATGTTGGGTGTTGACTTGCAAGTGTTTAGGTTTGCCTCATTTTAGGATGTTTCCACACCTGAAGGTTTTCTCCTGTTTCTCGGCTCAGACTTCATGCAGATATGAAGACAGCTCTGCTCTCACAAATACTGCTGAATGGAACAGAAGCATGTATTCTGTTCAGTTCCATGTGTCGCTACCTAAATTCTCAGGTATAACATACCCTTCAAACGGTTCCCCCTTTGGTATGTGCTGTGGTCATGTTCCAGGCTGCTTTCTAAGATCTGACCAAGTGAAGCAGGTCTTGAAGTCTCCATGTAATTCGATTTAAAATGTTTCTCTAAAATAAAAGATTAAAGTGAGAGGAAGATAAAAGAAAGGACGAGTCTACCTTCTGGGATGTATAACAGGAAATTTTAATGCTCTGTTTTCCTTGTGGACAAATAGCTTTGCTGCACCACTGAGGTGAGGTCTACAACATCATAATTGGATTTCTTCCATCTTCCTAATGATTTTCTATTCATTCCTTGATTTTAAAACAGTGTATCACAGAGGGAGGGGGGTGGTGGTGTGTGGAGTTTCACCTTTTAAATAAAAGGTGGTGATGACTTTCTGCTTCCCCCAGCTTCTACTCCATGTAGTCCCATCAGCAGGGCATTCATTGAATTGTTCCTCTAGAGTCTTCTCCCCAAGGTCCTCCCAGCATCTGCTCCAGCCCAGCGGGAGCAAACTCTGCAATTTGGTTAAGACAGCCTGGAAAGGTTGTGCCAGTTAATAAAAGACAACAAAGCCCTACATCTCTGAATGTACACTGCAGAGAAATACTGCCCAGAAATGTGCCAATGCTGGAGCCATACGTACACTTCCACTAAGGCATCAGCAGTGTCCTCGAGTGCTGCCTAGCTCCTCTGCTGCCCTGGAGCTCTCTCGTTGGGCCTGCTCCCTTTGACAGAAATAATTAAATATTCTTGTGGCCAGGCATGACAAAAGGGACCCAAAAAACTCCCACCACACTTCAACGCATTGGCCGGAGAGGCCAGCATGGTCGGATGAGGCGCGAGGCCCAGGTTCGTGTTGCAGGTACCCTCGGCCCTGTGCGAGGGAGGGCTCCCGAGCCAGCGGCACGACATCCCCCCACGCTCCCCGGCTGGCAGGGCTGGCACCCAGGGGCTGGTGTGCCCCGACTCGACCTCTGGGCCATGGATGTGCTGGGATGC
>NW_010225427.1:0-390 GCF_000690775.1 Eurypyga helias | reverse complement strand
GCCGTGCCATGCCGTGCCATGCCAGGCAGTTCAGGGCCGGGGAGCCGCTGTCCTGCGAGGGTGCTTCCCCGCGGGGCTGTGCCAGTTGCCTGAGCACCAGTTACCGACACAGGGCAGCCACGGTGCTGGAATCTGTGGTGGGGATGGATTGTGTTTGTCCCGAGGTGGGGGCGCTCATCCAAGGTACCCGCAGGCTGTGCTCCCTGCCGCCGGCCCTGCCTGCTCCCAGGGCACATCCAGGACTCACAGCACCCGGATCTGTTGGTGTGGCAGCATCATTCCTGAACACTCCTGAACACTGTCTAGATTTAGATGGGCCATGGGGAAGGAATTCTTCCCGCAGAGGGTGGGAGCACTGGGACAGGTTCCCAGAGAAGCTGGGGATGCCCC
>NW_010225426.1:21433-57419 GCF_000690775.1 Eurypyga helias | reverse complement strand
TGCTTGGGATTGCCCCAATTCAGGACACTGAGCTGTCCTGAATGCAACCAGAGAGGGAAGAGATGCTCACCACGTGCTTACACTTTTGAGATAGCTCCCTGATTTCTGTACCACACTCACCTGCCCCTACCCATTCCATATTGAGTTGTTTCTTATCAAGGTCTCCAAGTCTTCTCTGTTTCAACAAATTAAACCATGTATTTCATTACTACGAGGTATGGGGATGCTAAAAAGCAGCCTCAAGTTGCACCAGATGAGGTTTAGTTTGGATATTAGGGAAAATGTCTTCCCAGAAAGGGCTGTCAGGGATTGGAATGGGCTGCTCTGGGAAGTGGTGGAGTCACCATACCAGGAGGGATTTAAGAGATGTGTGGACAAGGTGCTGAGGGATATAGTTTAGTGCTGGTACTAGCAGTGTTGTGTTAATGGTTGGTCTTGATGATATTAAAGGTCTTTTCCAACCTAAATGATCCAGTGATTTTAACTGTAGTACCCTAATTAATTTTATATATCTCAATGTGGTAGACACATTGCCTCAGATACTTGGTCTCAAAATTTGGCCTACATTCATCTGTCCATATCAGATTCCAGCTCTCACAACTGCTTCTTACCTATTATCTTTCTTCTTCGTTTGGGAAGCAGGGGCTTTCTCTTGGGTCCGGTCAGAGGAAAGAAAACAGCTCCATGTACCTGTTTCAGTGTGGGTCTGTCCATATTTGCTATGTGCAAACACAGGAACAAGCTGCAGCCATCAGTTCAGCACAGTCCAACTTGCACACAAATTATGGGAAGTAAATCACTGATATGTGTGGGAGATATTATTTCCTTACAGAGAAATTAATTTTGACCTTGTTCTAAACTGCTAAATACATTCTTGTCTTTGGGAGAGGGTTGGGATTTCCTTAACTTTCTCCAGATGAAGAGTATTAAGCAAGGGGCATAGGCAGCGGATATTTTTCTCAGAAGACTTCCCAGGTGGGTTTCTCAGGCCTGTCCTCTGCTGTGAGGTCAGCAAAGCGGGCTCAATCTGTTTCTTTTCCAACTCTTGTGATTGCACTTGTGTTTGTGCCCTGGAACCCCTATGCACCAGCAGGATGGAAGGGGATGGTGCCAAAACATGTGGCAGGTGATAAAAATAGTCCATGGACCAGGGTGTTAAAAATGTTGAACTCCTTCCCAGAAAGCATTTATAAATGATTGACTAATGTCATGGCTTGTAGAGCTGGGAGCATGCAGATGGGATGATGCGGTGCCCAGCCCAGCCATCAGGACCAGCCAGGAGATCAGCCATGAAGCAAGAGGGGACTTTATCCTCCACCCAGGAGCAGTGCGTACTGAGCTCTGCCCTCAGCTGGGCACAACCAGAGCTCACATTTCAATCCACCGTACCCTCACAGGACCCTGTTTTGGCCTCCTGACTGTGCCGTGCAAAGTGTGCTTAAGTGAGGGGGGCTGCCAAGTTTGGACCAGACCTCTGAACAATCCCATGTCCTGTCTCAGACTCTGGCAAGGAACAAATGCGCCAGGAAAACTGCAAGAAAATCCAGAATAAGCAAACGTGGATCAATAGCAGGAATCTCTTTCTAACTTCCCACAAATATTGACTTAAACCCCCAGAGCAGACATGGACAAATATTGCCTCATCAGACCTTTTTGGGGGGATTAAAAATGTCTTTTCAATGGAAAAAGAAAATCTATGCTTTTTTGTTTGCTTCTATTCAAATGTTCTGTCTTTTTTTTTCCTTCTGAAAAGAAAGCCCAAGTATTTTAATTTTTGTTCTCTGCGTTCAGAAATCTTCCTGCCACCCTCTAAGAAAAAACACTATGACACATTAAAAAGAAATTAACATTCTCTGTAAAAAATCAGTTGGTGTTTTACATCATATTTGTACTGGAGAATGAAGATTTGCTTCCCTTCAGAATCTCTGACTTTCTTTGTAACACAGAAACTAATTAGTTTAATTCCTGATGCTCTCATTATCTGCACAAACATCCACTACCATGGTGAGAATGTGGCAGGGTCACGGCATGTTATTATAGCGTGTTTAATTTCTTCCTGGGGCTGATAATCTCCTAAATAGTCGGTCTTGACATTTAAACAGGGAGGCATTTGTGGCAAGAAACTCAAATACATCCAACACCAAAGCTGGCTGAATAAACAGAACAAGGCAAAAAAATTACTGAAGTGCAACAAGGAAAAGTCTGAAATAGAGAGAGGAGTTGGGGGGGTGGGGGTTCAAGCAATAACTTTTACATCTGTGTCAGCTACCTGCAACACCAGAATGTTCAACTGCAGAAGAGTTATAACAATGCAGACCTGTGGCTGGCGAAGCCATCATCTCACGGCTATTCAGTTCTCCTGTCCCTGGGCTACTGCTAGGAAATCAGTTTAGCCTGTTCTTTAATTTCTCAGCACCCACCGTTGGCTTTCAGTGCCATGTGGGTACACTGTCCTCTCCCCCATCCTCTGCTCCACAGTATGCTGCTTCCCCCATTAAATAAATTACCCTCCGCAGGACATTGTGATGTGTCAGTCCTGCAGCATGAATTAAAGACTATCAAGCTGGGTATCTGTACCCTCAGTCTTGACCCTCGTCTGTGCAGAGTTCACTTTCTCCTCTAATGGAGGGTGTCCCTGCCCATGGCAAGGGGTTGGCACTAGATGATCTTTAAGGTCCCTCCCAACCCAAACTATTCTGTGATTCTATGATTCTATAAAATGTCCCCCAGCTAATGTGGCCCTGGGTTTTCTCAGGTGCCTCTGTGTCAGGATTTGGGAGCCTTTAAACAAGCCTACATGCGCTGTTTGTGAATCTCCAATGTCTCAACCTATTCCCATTCAGGGCAGCTACACCTCCTCCATCCCTGCTCTCCTCTTTCCAGCTCCTCCTCACCCCTTTCTCATCATCTGCTGCCTCATCCCCTTCTTTATCAGCACAGAACTCCTCTGGGGGACCCTCTTCCCCAATACACCTCTAACCACTAAAGGCCTCCAGAAGCCAATATCAGAAGGATATTGACCACTTGGAGCGAGTCCAGAGGAGGCCACGAACATGATCAGAGGGCTGGAGCACCTCTGCTGTGATGAAAGGCTGAGAGAGTTGGGCTTGTTCAGCCTGGAGAAGAGGAGGCTCCGAGGAGACCTCATTGCAGCTTTCCAGTATCTGAAGGGGGCCTACAAGGGTGCTGGGAGAGGACTTTTTACAAGAGCCTGTAGTGATAGGACAAGGGGTAATGGGTATAAATTGAAATCAGGGAGGTTTAGATTAGATATCAGGAAGAAATTCTTCACAGAGAGGGTGGTGAGGCACTGGGACAGGTTGCCCAGAGATGTTGTGGATGCCCCATCCCTGGATGTCTTTAAGGCCAGGCTGGATGAGGCTTGGAGCAACCTGGTCTAGTGGAAGGTGTCCCTGCCCATGGCAGCGGGTTGGAACTAGATGATCTTTAAGGTCCCTTCCAACCCCAACCATTCTATGGTTCTATGATTCTACGATTTAACCTCTGTAAATGAACTTCACTAACAATATACTATGCAGTTCAAATAAGAGTTGAATTGACAAGTAGCAGCAGAGACCTGCCTCTGAGCACCAGCCTGGGGGCAGGAATTCACCACAGATATTTCAAACATTTAAATTCCGTTTCTTTTTTTTTTTCCATTTTAGTTGTCTAATTCCAAGATCTCAGCAGAGCTGAGTGTTTGTCTCCTCAAAGAGATCATCAAGGTTTTGAAACAGAGCGATCTTCTTGCCTGGGAGCAACAAACCATCTCAGACTTGCTGGGTGTTTATGGGGTGGGCGAGTACCATGGTTATGGGCTTTCTTATACATTCTTTTGGAGTACTTGGATGGTGCACACTGTTGAAGACAATATGTCAAATGTGGGTCAAAGCAGCACAGAAACTCCCTTGGTCCTAGAAAAGTTTGTTCCTGGGTTTGGTCATCTCTTCCTCACTCTCATCTTCTCAAAGTTGTAGATTCTTCTCTGCAGTCTGCAATGATAAAAGATCCCAGTCCCAGAAATGCCAATTGAAGATAATTTTGGATTATATCACCCATGCCTCAGCTCCCTTCCTTTCTGTGGCTGACCTCATGCAGGTTATCTGCCAGGTCCTACATAAATCTGCCTTCAATAGCTCATGGGCTATTGAATTGCAGCTGCAGAGCTGGCAGGATTACAGGACTTCCCTTGGACAGGGTGGTGGGGCAGAGACCATGACACCCAGACATGGGCAGTCATGAAAACCCCGCAGATGGCATCTCTGTAGTGATGGACCACAGATCCTCTCCACATCTGCTACCCTATTTGAGGCACAAAGCAGGATAGAATTCTTCCACCCAGCTCTGCTCTAAGGATGCCTCCTGCTAGGCAAGGTTTGTGGTCGGGAGAACATTTCTTATTACACCGATCTGCTAGTGATTAGCAGAAAAGGTTTCCATCACACCAGGCCTTCTGCAGGTCTGAAATAGAAGCAACAGATTTACATGGTGGTTACACTTCGTTAGGAAGTGCTCGGAGTTGAACTAGATGTGTTAATTGAATGAACGGAAAAAAAGTTAAGTGCAAGCTGTTCAGTAATTAAAAGAAGAGGGGGGCAAGATGGTTATTTCCCATGGGAAAATGTGGGAGTTTATCACCTCTGGGACATGGAGAGTGTGATGGCTTGAAGGGGAATGGAGAGAGTTGTGGTTCCTTGGGCGCTTTTCTTTCTTACTGATAAAACATTGTGAAGAAGAGAGAGAGCAAAAAAGAGAAACTCATCAGATGCCTTCTGCCCTCCCAGACCCAAGTCTTACACTGGGTTTCCTCTACGGAAGAAGCCTCCCACCCAACCTCAAACTGGTGCAGAGCAAAACAACAGCCAAACACAGGAACTCTAGTGCATGTTAATTGGGTTTTAAATTACCTTTACGCATCGCTGTCTCAACTGTGCATCTTCTGATATTCTTCAAGCTAGTTAATTAAATTAGCATAGTCAGAAGGGTTTTATTTCCAACGCTATTTGGAGACACTGTCATAACACCCCCAGCTAGCTGCCAAGGGTCTGGGGAAGAAATGCCGTCCACCTGCTGCTTCCCTACGCCACTCTGTCTTTATTTATGGTAAACTTTGAGGAGCTGGGCTGAAACCAAGCACCAGGCTGATACCTGACACCAGCACTGAGCCAGACTCCGGGTGATTTACACTGGGGAACAAAGCCAAAGGGAAATGCAACTGCATGAAGGGAAGGAGCTGGCACTGTGGAGTACGGATGTATGTGATCTGCCAGCACCTTAACAGAGGTAGTCCATGTTGGAGCAATAATTTCACTCCTCCTGTACCTTTTTTATTTTCCATGTGCTATCATAAAAATCTCTAATGGCTGCTATCCTCTGTTACTTCACATTTCTCAAGGTCATTGACACCCAGAATGTGAAAGATTGGATCACTGCCTCCAGGCTTTGATCTCAATTACCCAATTGCAAACCTTGAGTGACGCCAGTTGTCTCGCAGCAGACTCTGGTCCATGAAGGCATTAAATAGGCCTGTGTGTGGCCAGGCAAGATGTGGAGCCCAAATATGTGTAATAGTTTTCAGATTTCATTGTATTCCCACACAAGCCTGTGCCCTGCATCTGTGCAATTACCCTCTAAAATCTCCATGACCGTAACATCCATGTTTTGGACAAATAAAGCTCAAGAGTTAAGCCACTTGGCCAACTTGGATACCTTGGTACCACCACCACAATACTGAGAGCTGGGAATATCTTCAACTGTGATTAAATGGCACTGCTTGTATAGCTTAGCTTCCCAATATCTGGCTTTCATAATAGCTGTAGGCTGTAAAAGATTTTGACCTTTGTGTATGGGAAAGTGTTAAAAACTTTGCAACTCCTGTCCATGTTTTTAAAGGATGATAATGCAGTGCTTCATAGTTTCGAGAAGGTTTTTTTTAACACTAGGTTTTCACTAGGGACTTAGTTTGTTTTGCATTGCTGGTTGTTGGGGGTGGGAGGTTGGTTTTGGGGAGCTGACACTGCTGGCACGGGAGTCTGCAGCTGCTTGGTCTGGGACTGGAAAGACTGAATCACTCTTTGGGTTGCAGTCCAAAACTTCCCACGAACTGGTCTCATCCCAGCAGGGGACAGAGCTTGATGCTGAATGAAAAATCCCAGAGATGAGCAGGAGGAGAATTGAAGTGGGTTTATTGTAGCTTTTTCCTTCTTCAAATTCCAGGCTAAGAAATATCAAGACAGTGACTGGTGTCATCACCAAACAAGCCAACTACATCAGTCTATCCACTCCTTGTAGGGCCCATGTAAAGAGAAAGGAATAGTGATAGGACAAGAGGAAACGGCCTCAAGTTGTTCCGGGGGAGGTTTAAATTGGATACTAGGAAGAATTTTTTTATGGAAAGGGCTGTCAGGCATTGGAACGGGCTGCCCAGGGAGGGGGGAGTCACCATCCCAGGAGGGATTTAAGAGCCGTGTGGACGGGGTGCTCAGGGCCATGGGTCAGTGGTGGGATGAGCAGTGTGGGGTTAACAGTTGGACTCAATGGTCTTAAAGGTCTTTTCCAACCTAAAAGATTCTACAATTCTGTGAAGGATTGGATCTAGTGGTACTGACCCTAAGTAATGCAGATGCACAGCAAGGGCCTTCGACTACTCAGGGATGAGCAGGTACCAGATGCTGTGCCCATGCCTTGTGACTAAGGTCAACCAGGTAATAGCAAAAAGCCCAGCAGGAGCTGTGGACCTTCTGAGATTCCTTGGAGCTGCACCGGTCATGACAGGCTCCACCAGGACTGGCATTTTCAACGTGTCATTTTCAGAACCGTGAGTGGTGCAGGAAGTCTGGGTCCTGGGTGCATCAGCGTGAAATGTCAGCCTGCATTCAGGTTCAGATGGCCACAGCGTGCTATTGCAGCACTGTCAGGGTCACGAGGTGCACTCCAGATCAATTAATGTGCTGTGAAATGCACAGTGGCAGTGCTGAATGCTGATCCTCAGCAGGCGCAGCTTGATACTCAGTTGGTGAAAACACTAATTTCATCCTGGCTGGGATTCTCCACGTACAGTGTCTGCTTCATGCAATAAAAGCAAATAGCCAGGAGGAAAAAAATCAGACTGCCCACCGCTCCTGCAGCCCACTCAGCAATCACCTTCGTTCATCTCAAAGGGGGTCTTTCAAACCTTGCCTTTCATTTTAAAAATGATTAATCTCCATTCTTGCTGAGAACAAAGGGACCTACAGCCGTCTTTGCCTTCAGCAAGGAAAACCAAGAAAAAGAGGGAGCAACCTTGCATTTTACACACCATCAGTCATGGGCTACTGGTTTTTGGTAGAAGAGCTGACAGCACTTGTGCCAGAACCAGAAGGGACCTAGCTGTAGGCACAGCTTGTTAGAAATGACCCAGGAGCTGTGAAAACTTCTTTCCTTTGAAACGGGTACGAAACAGTTTGATTTTTTGCTCCATTTAATGTGGGCTCAGCGGGAGCTGGAGATGGGTGCCAAAGTGAAGCCAAGCAAAAATCATTCAGCCTTCCCAATGCCTCTGCTGCTCGCCGGGGCATTTGGTTACAGAAGCGCGAGTTTCTCTCTCTCGTGCCAAACATATTGCTACGGATGAGTAATCTGGCCTTCATAAACTGAGCCGTCACTGGGGGTAGGCAGACGGTAACGCAGAATTGCGCATTCTTCTCCCAGTCCGTCCCACTCCGGTATCTCTGGAGCGATCTGGGTTTAGCAACGTTGCTTAAAGCTCTTTAATTTTAAACATTGACCCGGGATCCAAAACAAATCCCCGAACTGAGCTTTTCAGAGCTGGGGACGTGGCCTTTCTTAAGTCCAGCTCAGGCCCTAAGGAGGAGAAACGTGATTTTGCAGATTCAGAAACTGGTGATTGAGGAAGTGGATTGAAGTGCTCAAGGTTTCCCACAGAGAGAAACTGGTTGAATAACAGCAGTTATGGTTCACTTTTTTTTTCCCCTTAACATTTTGGAACTTGAAACATTACTAAAACAAGTAGAAGGTTATTTGTTTCCATAGCGTTAAATCTGTTTGCATAATACCCATCACGACTGAGGATTAATTCTGTCAGCATCTCTGTTGTATCATATCAGATCGTTTTTTATATTTATTTTGTCATTTCCATCTTCCATTACAGCCGTGGAAGAAGAAAATTTACAGGTCCTAATTTCCACTCCATCTGATTAAATCGAATTAGCCTAATTTATAACAACTTGGTAATTCATGTTTCGTTTCTTAATGGGAAAACCTAAATCCCCCTCTGCTTGCTTTTCTATGAAGTATATTTTTATACTTCAAATTATTTCCTGAGCAAAATCAACCCAGGAATACAAGTTGCAGTGGAAGAGATCGTACCTCTTCCTTTTCATCTGAGCAGATATGAAGGAAAATTACAAATCAGATATTAATACTGTAAATAGTTTCACTGATCAAAGCAGGTGGGAAAGGAGAAGGACAACTGAAGATTTGGGTCACAGCTTTAGGGAGACATCTACTGCTTTTCCCCTGGGTGAGGATTTTCATTGTAATATGTCCTTACACTAATTGGAAGTGGACTTCTTCCCAATCTCTCTCATGATTCTGTTACAATTATCACTTCAAAGGCAGACGATATTTTAGCAAACAACAACTTGGCAACAGGGAGAGAGTAAAGACCAGTTGCTGCTATTTAATGGTGATGTGAATTTGAATGCCCTGAGTCAGTGGTGGGAGGGATTGTCCTTTTACTGCACCCCATGTAAGTGTGGGATATAATTTCTTCCTAAAAAATGGATTCTGATAAATCACTTGAACTTTGCCATACACGAACATGTGTCCTTTTTGTAGCTAATACCAGATCTATAAGAAAGACGACTATGTGCCACCACTGGGAAAAGCTTGGAGATGAACAATTAGGCAAAACAAGCTACAGAAAATGGGTCTCAATACACTTGGAGTGAAATTCTATGGGTTGTAAGGTGGGGGAAAAAACCCCAACATATATATATATATATATACATTTTTGGGTTATATAAACGATGATTTGTCCTCAGAAATTTGAGTTCACTTCTCTGACAACAAGCTCTATCCGACAAGCCCAGTGAGTGATGCCTCGACAGACCGTGCATCTGTCCCCTAGTGATTCAGGACCAAATTGTTCCTTACTCTACCAATATTCCCACTGAAATCCCGTAAGATAGGTAAAACAGGAGTCAAAAATCCACATCTCGAGTAGTATTCCCCTCCTATCAACAGCTCTGTTTTTACAGTGCTATTGCTGTTATTTTTGGACACGGCAACCCACATTTCCTGTTTCGACTATAATTTATAGTCTTATTTCTACAGCAGGTTGAAGGTTCTTTGGATTTCTACAGAAAAATTGTTGCTTATCTTGCTGGTGTAGGCCCAGTGATTGTCTGCCTGAGATGTGGCAGGCTCATCTATCCGGGAGAGCGCCTCGGTCAGCGTAGGAGTTGTACACAAACCGCCTGCGATGCTCCTTGCTGACGGATGATTATTTTTATGAGAGGAATCCTACCCTTCTCCTGTCTGGGGTCTGCTCCACAACAAGTCAGGGGAAGAGGTGCTAAAAGCAGAATACACAGGGATGAGCTGGGAGTCGTATGCAGCCTTTGCATGTCCCATTCTGCCTGTAACAAAATTCGATTTATTTTCTAGCCCGGGCCTGCAAAAACTCCAGGAAACAATTAACTACGATGCTGGCTATGATACACATTTGAACTTGCATGGAAAAGTCTAAACTTTAATTTGATTTATGTCTGTAACAACATTTGTGTTTATTCTGATAAATGCAACACATATATTGTAATCCCATAAGAGCAGTTAGAATCATCCACGATGAGCAGAAAATGGCCCAGCTAACCCCAAATAAGACCATGTGCATGGCTGCTGACAGGATCATCTCCCCTTACTTGTCCAGGTCCAAGCCACTAAGACAAGTGTCCAAGAAATGGAAAATGGGATATCTTGTACAAGTCCTTTCAGAGTGCATTGGATAGAGCAACAAATGCTCTTTGGGGCTGGGTTCTCCTTTCAAGTGGCCTCAACATCTGTGTGTCCACCAATGCTCACCTCTCTGTTACCTTGGAATAACAAAACTTCTGCCTTATTCTTATAACAGCTTCTTTTCTGCACAATTTATCCTTTTAGCCCAGGACACAGGCTTCTATTGATGTAATCCTGTTAGATGAAAAGACTTGAATGCCAACACAACCCACTTCTAAGCAAGTGGTGTATCCCCAGCAATGGACTCACTAGTGCTCCAGCTCTTCTAGAGCATCAGGATTGGGGCAAATCCAGGTGGAAGAGAAGCTGCAAGAAAGCATATGGGGGCAAAGAGTACCACAGCAGGGAGAAACCTGGGAGAGGGGAGGATTCTGCCCATGTCCCAGGACCTCAGCCACATCACTATGGGGTTTCCCTTCCTCTTCCCTCCAAAGAGAATTTAATTTCACCAGAAATCCCATCATTGCTCCAAAAGGTGCTTCCAGACATTGAAATCTATTTTGTTAGTCCTGTTTCAATTTTATTGATGGCTTAGAACTGGGAGTCATGAAATCTGGTTTTTCTTCCCAAGCCTGTCACGGACTCAGAGTAAGGCTGGGAACATGTCTCTGCGGAATGACCTGGAGATCCCAGGACCATTGGGTGACTAACGGGCTGGAACGGGGCTGGATGCTGCATGAATTCCCTGGTTCTTGTAGGCATAGTCCCCAATTATTTTTAATTTCCACATGGCTCTTATTTTTCCAAATGTTTGGATACAGAATTGTGAAGAATCGAACCCCCAGGCTGGGGTCATTGAGTTATGCATGCTCCTCAAAACACAGAAAGATGCCTCATAGGATTTTCGAAGGTGCCTAGGCACCTAAATCCCACTTTCTTAAGAGGTTGAAGCCTACCCTGTTCAGGAGCTTTTGAAAATCCCAGCAGTGTCACTCTGAATCTCTAAGCTTGTATTGCTTTCTCCAGGACAATGCCTGGTTTCTGCTACATTTTCTGACGGCTCGGGCTTTACCGAGCCATTACCGGAAGGTTACCCTGGTAGTTAGACTTTCCTTTCTAGGATAAGGAGGAGATTGCTTTACACGATGCCTTTCATCTTCCCTAATATGCTCCATATTATCCCCTTGATTTCTTCCATCTGGGCAAATCTTTTGTTGACCTCACCTGAAATCTAAAACCTTTCAAAAATAAGCTCTTCCACTTCTCTCCTCTGATCCAGTAATGGTGGATGTGACTGGGAGGTCAGAAGTCTGAGATTAGTTGTGACCTCACTCTTGGGCTTCGCATTGGCAGTAGGTTAGAGGCTTTGAACTTGGCATCCTGACAAATTGTTATTACTACATACCAAAAATCAGCTCACCCTCGTGTCTGTGGGAGGGTGTGGGGGGAAAGACAGGGAGATAGATTCCTTCAAAGAGCAAAGCTATTCCACACAGCATGACACCGAGACAGGAAGGTTTAACCCAAGAACCTCAAGGTAAAATCTTGACAGACACTAACTCCTAAAATACAGCCCAGAAATGCTCTTAATTGAATCCGAACTGGCTCAGATGATGTGGACAGTGAATACCGCTTCAGCTTTTATTTTTAGAGGGTGAGCTGCCAACCTCTCATGAAAACTGAGTAGGGACCAGATTTCTGCACTGAATGACTCTCACATTTTACAAATCCAAGAATAAATAAAGTTGGGCTGATGCAAATATTTAGTCTATAACCCTAAAAGACAAGACAAGATCCTCAGGGTCATCTGACTCAGTCATCCGTGATCAGAGGCAACTGCTGTGACTGAGGATGTTCTCAAACATGTCAACCTCCATCTGAACTGATACATTTTCCTTTAATTTAATGTTAACCTTCACTATTCTCTATTTTTAGCCTGGAGAAATGAAGCTATTGCAATCTTCTCTCTCTCAGACTGTGAGAGTGTGTGTGTGCTCCTGTCTGACCGCCCCCGTTGTAACAGCATCCGACTCCGTTGGCCAAGTTCAACCACACTTGAAGGAGATTAGAGGCCAGCAGCTTTGCTTGGTATCCCTCAGAGAGCAAGGCTTTCTAGCCAGTCAAGCAGAGAGAGACAAGCCCATAACCACACCGAAGCCAGACAAATTCAGCTTGGAAATAGAGTCTGTGTTTTTAACAGCACGGCTGCTAAATGAGAAAAGCTTCAATCAGATTTTGTGTCTTCTTAGGCAGCAGAGTCAGTCAGCCTCAAGACACAAATCCAGAGGAAACCTGGCTCCTTTCTATCCAGAACTACCTGTTTCTTAGATTTTAAAGTCACAGTGGGCCATAAGATCATCTATTCTGAGCTCCGTATAACATGGACCATAAAATTGCATACTCCAATAAGGAACCCAATAACTTGTGCTTGGCTAAAACCTCTGTTCCAGCAGGCATCTGCTCACAATTTCAAAATATCTGAAGAGGAAGAATCTACTACTTCCATTGGTATTTTGTCTCAACACTTAATCATTCCCACTGTTAAAGCGCTGGGCCTCATTTTGAAATGAAATATGTCTGCTTTTAGGTTCCGGCCTGAGACCTCTGATAGACTACAAGGCTCTGTTGCCTCTGGGTGTTTTCTCCTGAGGATGAACTTCTAGCTTCTTGAGCCTCCTCTTGACCTTCCCTCAGTAAACGAAGCAGGTGGAGATCTAGCATGAGACTTGTTTTTCCTAGGCTTTTGAAATTTTTTGTGACTTTTCACTTTTTTGGGGGTGGGTTCAAAAATAGGTTGACATAGCAATAGCTTGGACAACTTACAAACTAGGTTTTTATTGATGCAGTCAATGCACATGAGGGACCTAAGCAGAGAGAAGGGTGAGGGGTGAAGAGGCAAAAATTCAAACAACCCAAGAGTCTCGTTTCTCAGTCTGGTGTAGGCCTTTGGCGGTGTTAAAATGTTCACGTTGTTTGATTCTTCTCTCCTAAAATTATTAAGGCAGAAACTAGCTTTTCAGAGGGAGTCAGAGGAAGAAGCAGTGACATATTCAGGGCTTACATGAGGCTTCCACTGAGGATGGGGAAGGGCTGGAGAAGTGGCAGAAATGATAATGTGATATCCTCACGGCTTGTTAAGCATGTCCCAGAAATGGTGGCTCATAGAGTTTCCCTCTGGGGTTTTTCTGGCACAGCCTGGCTAGGTCTCATCTCTTGCTCTGAAGTATGTCTAAATTTAACTGCAGCAGACAGGAGAGCACAGAGGTTATTCTCAGTCACCCTGATGGAGTTCACGGAGGGTGAGAAGCAGAACTTGAATATTTGTGCAGACCGACTTCAGTTCTTAAGGCCTTCACTGCCTGGCCCAGTGGTAACACAGATCATAAATCTCTCCTTGCATAGTTTTCATTTTTAAGTTCTCCTTTAAAACAGAAAACCTGCATCTGGTGGAAGAATAAGCCAAGTATAACAATGGCTCACGGGGTGTGGTGGTAAAGCAGTTAAGTATCTCACTGCGGACGAAGAACCACGTGTCGGAGCCTTCCTCTAGCTTCAGGACACTGACCACCCACAGCATCCATCACAGGTCACTGGCACATGGGTCATGGGATGCACTAATCAGTATTAGTGCCTTCAGCTCAGGATCAACCTCTGGTTTTCAGCAGTGACCCCATCTACAGCCCAGCCCCATGGGAATGCACACAGTTAATGGCCACAGAGACCGACCACATGCAGTTCTCCATCACAGTCACCAGCAGAAAGCAAGGGAAAACGGGGAGTCAGAAAAGGGAAGTTAGCTAAAATATGTTTTGGGAAGTCTAGACTGCAAGGATGCAGCACGTCCTTCACATAACCCACTTTTATCTCCCTGATTTTTTGGGTTTTTTTGCAGAAGAGTTGAAGGGGAGCAAACAAGGTTGCTGAATGCACGTCTATCTTCGCAAGCATGCTGTTGAGTGGGCAACGTACCGCCGCATGTGCGAAGAAAAGAGGGATCTACCCAGCACTTCATGGCAGCCAGATGTTATTGCCTCACTAGTATATGCCAGAGGAGATGGGAATACATGTGTTGTCCTGCAGATGCTTTTTTTTTTTTTTGATCCTTCTCCACTGCATTGCGCTGGAGATTTCTTGTCTGGGGGTCTGCTGAGATGAGATACCCACACATCTCCCAGGCTTACTGCAAGGGAGATCCAAAATGAAAAGAAAATTGGATTTTATGGGACCTTGGCCAACAAACTCTTCCGAGCACAATGGCACTGATCTGTGTGAAGTGTGTGAAACAGCACTAACAAGGAGAGGAAGAGGGTTTAACCTTTGTTCCAGAAGCCATAAATCACCATCCAGAGGGTGAAAAATGAGTAGCAACTCTACGGCTGTAAAATCCACATGCTATGCAAGGCTGAGAAAACAGCAACATTGGAAATAGCATATTTCCAGAGCCCAAAAGGAGCTCAAAGGCTTTCCAAAGACATTAAAGTGTCCCCACAGTCCCTCTGGCAACTTTGGTGAGCTGCCTGTCTTTCATCCCGCAGGGAAAGAAAGGGATAGGTTTTCCCCATTGTGTCCCCATTCCCTGACAACTCAGCGGAAGGCAGAGGCTTCATCCCAGCTCCTCTTCATGTTGACAAAGTGAGGGTCCACTGGGACACGTATTTGCTCCCATGCTGCTCATATCCATCCCACTATCACCAGCGCGAAGAAATTTCCTCCCTGCTGTCTTAGTCCCAGGGTCTCGCTGTCATCGTGGGTGTCCCTATTCCCTGCTACCTTTGCTGGGGTCCGTGATTTAACACCACCAGTGGAAGCCACATAAAGACTCTACCAACTTTGATGAAGGTTTTCAGCAAGGGACAACTGCAATTCCCAGTCTGTTGCTCGAGACTTGTGGGAAAAGAACAGAACAGCCTCCTGCAGCAGTGAAAGGATCTGGTATATCCCCAGGTTTGGTTTCCAAGGATGGTTTTGCTGGAGTTGAACTTCCCTGTGGTAGATGCTCAAAGAAAGGAGAAGGATAGAAGGTGTCTTAAACATTCCAGGAGTGGTTTCAGCAGTGTGACAAGAAGGTCTTCACTTCATGAACCCTCGAAGGCTGGTGAGGACAGTGCCAGAGGGGAAAGGGGAGTAAGGAAGGGCTGCTGGCGGGAAAGGGAAGGCTAACAGGGTATAAACATACAGCATCACGTGCCAGGGCACAGGTCTGGTTTTGTGGCTTTTTTCATCTCCGTCAGGCTACACTTTAGCTGGCTGGTACCATCCTTTATTTGGGTTGTTCGCTGAGACCGGGATGAAATAATGCAATGGTTTATAAATCACTCAGTTCTGAGTCATCCTATATTGCATTCACACAAGCCATAAAGGCCGTAAGCTATTCCCAGACAAATGTGCTGTAGAGACATCCAAATTGGGTGCAAAAGGAGCAGACGTTCATAGGCTACTCCAACACAAAAGTATTTAACCATTTAAGGTTCACAACAAAACAGAACAGCATAAACTGGGACAATCCCGTTTTAACCAGTGGCACTTCACAAGCCAGTCCCCTGGCAGCAGATGACAACTCTCTCCCATGCTGTGCTGTGAGCCTGCGAGCTGCTGCGCCATGGAAGCTTATCTCCGTGTCGAGCTCTGGCATGGACATCTCGCCAGCCACCGCCTCCAGCCCAGCTCAGGCTTGTGGTCTTCCAACAAGACGCGCTGGCACCTCCCCGCACATTTCACGGTGTGTTTTTATTAGTCCGGGCACGTGCACACATTCTTCTTGTTTTCCTTTTTTTATTTAACTCCATGTCTTACATGTTTTTGAACCTGAAAAGGAAGGACTTCTTGGTTTTACAGGTTTGGATTTGTTCCTCTGGATTTAGGGCCGTATCTCTTAACAAAAACAAAATGCTGGAGTCCAATCTGTCAAATTAAAGCAAAGATTTACCAAAGGAAAATATGCTTACAAAGTAAATATAAATTAATTTAATTGGTTCCTATTATCACTTCTATTGGAGCCTGCAAGTATAATCTGGTGCTGAAGTAATTAATTGGGTGTGAAGTAGCTACTGTGCCAAAACTCACTTGTAGGGAATGAAACTCGCAGACTTCTTGGCCTGATGGTTACCTGCAGCGTCTTGGCTTTGTTTTTCTGCAGAGCGGAGCAAATCGCAGTGCCGAGCTGTGCAATCAAACGCTCAGATAAATGCCTCGCTTTGTGTTTTCATGATGGGGTGGTTACGACTACAGGCGTTCTCCCACCCGGGTCAGGTCGAGAATGGTTTTGGAGGGGAAATCAGTGGATGGGTTTAACACTGATGGGATTGCAGGCACTTATTTTTGTGGTTTTCCGTGGCTTAATATAGTCTCGGCTTTAATGGCTTGGTTTTTTCCCCTCCCTGCTCTGGCCTTGCAATAAAGGAGCTTTGTTTGGTGGTTTGCAGAGGGGATGGGGAGCAGTGGGGAGTGAAGGATGCTGTGATGGCACAGGTCTGCTCTCCAGCAATGAGAGAGACGCCACTCCCAGTTTTTGTGCCCCTCCTCTCCATTTTGCTAGGATGGTTTATTGTACAAGCTGGGAATTAGCTCAGGCAGCCCACCTGGATCAAAAATAATCCAGGCTCAAATAACACAGGGAATCTGAGATCCTGACACGTCCTGAGATGATGCTTAGCTGCTGTGACTGGAGCAAACAGGAGAGATGGCTCTTCCTGGTGGTTCTTCCCGCCTCCTGCACTTTTGGAGTGTTTCTCCCCATGCTTCTCTCCAGCCTCCCATGGTACTTCCCAGCTGCTGTCATCTGCCACTTTGGGGAAGTCCCTCTTCACCTCAGCAGCAGCATCTGCAAGCAGAGACGGGTACCGCTCTCCCATTTATCACTCCCCTCAGCTTGTAGCAAGGAATCACAGAATGGTTTGGGTTGGAAGGGACCTTAAAGATCATCTAGTTCCACCCCCCCTGCCATGGGCAGGGACACCTTGCACTAGACCAGGTTGCTCCAAGCCTCATCCAGCCTGGCCTTGAACACTTCCAGGGATGGGGCATCCACAGCTTCTCTGGGCAACCTGTGCCAGTGCCTCCCCACCCTCTCCGGGAAGAACTTCTTCCTGATATCTAATCTAAACCTCCCCTCTTTCAATTTAAACCCGTTATCCCTTGTCCTGTCACTACAGGCTCTTGTAAAAAGCCCCCCCCAGCTCCCTTGTAGCCCCTTCAGGTACTGGAAGGTGCTATAACGTCTCCCCGGAGCCTTCCCTTCTCCAGGCTGAACAGGCCCACCTCTCTCAGCCTTTCATCACAGCAGAGGTGCTCCAGCCCTTGGATCATCTTTGTGGCCTCCTCTGGACTCGCTCCAACCAGTCTATATCCTTCCGATGTTGAGGGCTCCACAGCTGGACGCAGCACTCCAGGTGGGGTCTCACACGAGCAGAGTACAGGGGCAGAATCCCCTCCCTCCCCCTGATGCAGCCCAGAATATGGCTGTCTTTCTGGGCTGCCAGCACACACTGCTGCTGGCAGCATCTCATTTTGCAACCACGTTTGCAAGCCCAACTCTTCCCTGCGCTGGGTAACGATGGGGCCAAGCTCAGGAATTCACCCCACTTATGCATTTGTTTTTCCTCTGCTGCATCCAAAATGAGCAGAACTGTAGAATACCCCCAGGAAAGCGGGTGAAAGGCTGGGATGGAGCCTGGCGAGAGCTTAAGGCACAAGAGCAAAACTCAGCTTCAAACAGATCTGACGCCCTCCCCATGCACATCCCTCCTATGGGGTCTTGCAGGCAGCCTGCCACCATGTGGCTTTGGGGGGCATCTTGGAGACACACACAAAGACTTCAGAGGTACAACACCAAAAATACAAGGACTTTGGGGTGGTCGCTGCCCACCCAAAGCCCTGTCCAAGATTAAAAATGGGAGTTGGTGAGGACCAGCCTTTACATGCCAGGACACCAACTCTGCTCCCTGTAGTCTGCAGTGAAAACAGCCAAGAGAAAAGAAGTGCTGCTATTATTAGAGCTAACGAAAACGCTGATAAAAAGCTCTGGACTGAAGGAAAAAAAAAAAAGCTTTCTGAGCAAGAGCCTGACATGGGTAGGAACAGCCTGATCACAATTTTCCAATCTTTTCCCTCCAGGAAAAGCAGAGACTGGCCCTTATCTTATGTCCTTTTAAAGTAGCATCAGTGTTCTGGTTTTTATTAAAAGGTTTGATTTGTTTAAAACTGTGCAGTTTTGGTTTGTGAAGCTTATTTCTTTCCACCTCTTCCTCTCTCTCTCTGTATAAATATTTATATATGTCTTTAACCAAAATCTTATTCTTAAATACAGATTTCAACGAGGGCCAACATCTTCTTTAAGGTGTCTGAAGATTTTTGCTCAATTCCCAGCCCTGACACAGCCTCCTTTGTGCATCCCCGAGTCCCTCCCTGCATTTTCTTGTATCTACAGACTTGGCTAACGCAGCCCCCCAATACCCGTGGGACAGAGAATTAATGTAATCCTTGCTCACCAGCCACACATTCTCCTGGATGTTGGTTGCTCAGGACCAAGGCAGTCCTGTGGGGTCCACGATCACAGGATCCTGTCCTATTTTGGGAAGAAAGTCCTGGGGTGCAGAGGAGGGAGCAGGAACCAAGCTCACTCAGGGAGGTGCAGCTGCACCCCAATGCAAAGACACTCCAGAAACATGGGTTTGGTCCCCACACGAACTCTCCAAACCCCAGGGGCTCAAGGGGGGGCATTTGCCAAGGGCAGCGCTTCCCTGCAAAGCCCGGGTGGACACCAGGGGAGGAAAACCACCCAGGAACAGCCCCGGGTAGCCTCACCATGAACCTCCAGGGCTGGGAACCATCGCAGCGCATGGGCCAGCCCAGGCTGGGGAACCTCATAAATCATGTGGAAGTGCAGAGTTATGAGTTTCCTCAGACAAACACCACTAATTGCAGCGTGCTCTGATTGCTGGTGCGCGCGGTCAATTAAGTGACTGGGGAGCCTTGCGGGGGGGGGCGTGCTGCATGGGTTGGTGCAATTTTCGTGGGGGGCAGAGGGTCTAACACCCCCCCATAAAGTGGAGGGCTGGAGCACAGCTCGGATGAACATCATTCCCTGCCAGCTCTGCCCCAGCATTAGCAACCCCAGCGTGCAAAGGCTTAGCCCTGCAAATTGTCTGCATGTGCCCAGTTTTGCTCCCCTTGAGGCTGGCACTTCCCAGCAAAGCAAAAATCAACTCAAACCAGGAGGAAAGGCAAGCGGTGAGGCAGGCATCAATGGGACCTCCATCTGGGAAGGGCGATTACTTGGTGGTACAAATGCTCCAGGGCCGGGTCTTTGTAGTAAAGCAATCCTTGTGATCACTCCACGCCCGAGCCGAGTGACTCAGAGTAAAAATAATTAAATATGTTAATAATTATCAGGGGCCCCTTTGATTAAAACAAATAAAGCTTGCGGTGTGTAAGCAAGGAGGAATGCGTAGGTTTGCAGGGCTCAGCTCACAACCAGGAGCTGATAGCAGAAGCGGATGCTGTGCCTGGGCCGGGCATGAGAGGAGCATGGGGGAAAGCTGGAGCATGACCCAAGGAGATGCCAAGGGTGGCCAGGTCCTCGTGATAGCAGTTGCTCCCATCCTTGATCCCAACATGCTGCTCTGAGGTCAGCGATGAAATGGGAGGCTGGAGACACCATATGTCTGTGTCTCAGCCCACCTAAGCAGGAGACCCAAGAGGTTTTGGGTAGCTGGTCTGGGAACCAGCATCACACAAACTGTTGAAATGTGGGAGGCAATTTTGGGCGGCAAAGAAAATATTAAATATAATTACACCCTGAAGGGTGTTCTTTCAGAATCCCTGGGCACCCGATGGGTGAAGGAGGCCACTCCTGAAAGGAGATTCAGATCTCATGGGGGTTTAGTTGGGCTCCTGAGGTACCTAGAGGAAAGCCAGGCTTATGGTTGACCACCTCAGCATGGTGCTTGTAGGGTGACGCTCTGCCATTAAAGGGTTTTTCTTTGCTAATCCTTGTCAAAACGCTGCTCCTGCTTGAGGTGGACACTGTACTGCGCTGGGAAGGCAGCTGCAAATGCATTTCAGAAGAGGTGGGCATGCCCAGACAAGTGGCCTCTCTGCTCCCTGCTCCACATGGGGCACTTGTCCCCTCTCCCTGGAGCCAAAGGCAGCATCGGCACCCATTGGCCTTTCTGGCCAGTGTTGGTCTGCCTCGAATCATAGAATGGTTTGGTTTGGAAGAGAAATTAAAGACCATCTAGTCCCACCCCCCCTGCCATGGGCAGGGACACCTTCCACTAGACCAGGTTGCTCCAAGCCTTATCCAGCCTGGCCTTGAACGCTTCCAGGGATGGGGCATCCACAGGTACTCTGGGCAACCTGTCCCAGTGCCTCCCCACCCTCCCAAACGCCAGATATCTGCCCTTTTGGCCAAGGAAAGAGATGATGATGACGGTGTGGTGCTTGCACAGGAGAGCATGGAGCTCCTCTCCTGGGCTGGAATGTGGCCGGGGGCAGGCAGGCAGCAGGGGCACTCGTACCAGAGTCTGGAGAAGCCTTTCTACGGCTGTTTTGATCTCTCAAGTGTACACGTGATAAAAAACAGGGTCTGACATGTTGGGAGGGCATTTATAGACATAGCAAAATGCACCTGTGGAGCAGGAGGGTGAGTTCGCACCATATCACGCTCTGGATCAGCGATGCTCTAGGGAATGAATACCAAAACCTACTGACAGGTTGTGTTTCCCATATGGGTGCTTATGCAGCACCGTACTGCACCCGTGTGTGTAACACCGCAGGCACATCATGGCCGTGATGACTGCCAGGAGCTGAAGACCTATCTGCTCAGCTTCACCACAGCTTCTGAAGGCAAAATCTAGGCTGGGTGAAGCTGTGGACATTGCATGAGAAAACACAGCATCGCCAGGTGGAAATGCTCTTTGTATCCCAAAGCATTTTTATTCCCAGGATGGAGCTCCCATGAAACACAGGACTCAAGTCATCCTCTCTGCATGGAGATGAGTGTCCCAGCTCAGGAGCAGATGTAGATTTTCCATTGAAACACAACCACTTTTTGGGGCAATCTGTGAGCACACAACAAGACGACCCAAACACTGGGAAGGGAAAGCAGGGAAAAAACACAGATCCAGTTCAAACTGATGGGGAACCTGTGGGATATTCAATGCAGCCCCCCTCCCTGGAAATCAGCCAGGGCCCTGGAGCTACCCAAAAAAGTCCACAAAAGACCCAAAGACAGACAGCAATGGACACTACCTGCAAAGAGGACACTCCTCTCAGACCTTTTCCTCCCACTCCTGGAGACAGGGCATGTGGAGGGAGGGTAGCCACGACCAACACCTTCTGCCATGTGGTCCATGTCTGTTATTTTGCATCCCGCTGCCCTGCTAATAAAACAAACCATGTCCTTGTAGTGCTTTCCAGGGGGGAAACATAAAATGCATTTGCTGTTAGTTTATTTTTTTAAATCCTGTTTAAGAAAAGGAGAGGAAAGGGATCCCTGCAAGGGGCACACTTGTTAATAGGAGAGCACAATACACTTGATTGCTCTTTCTTGTCCCGCAGAACCCCACTGACTCCCTGGAAAGGCAAAAACAGAGGGGTTAGCTGATGTAACTGTACAGTGTATAACGCAGCAGCTCCTTAACACATGGCTGTAGTTATGCAGCTGGGGAGAGGATGCCTATTTTGGGAAGATACCTGGCCAGTGTGCAGCCAGCTGTGATCTGATATTCAGGCTAACTGCGCCACCTCATGGTCCCCAGACCCAAAAAGTTCAGAAGTGGGAGATGGGTGCGTTCACTGAAAAGCATCTTCACAGGCTGCTCTGAGAAAAGCTGCAGCAGCTTTATCCACTGCAGTGAAGTCACCTCCTTCAGGAAGGCCAGGTGGGAATTTGCTCCGTGGATTGCTGCCTTACTTTGACAATAGTCCCAGTAGTTTCCAAATGAACTACTATTCCTAAAACGATGACGAAATAAGAACTAGAGATGTCTTTTGATACAGATGTCCGTGCCTACTCTGGGACTGCTCCTTAGAGCACATGCATCACCTCTTCATCCAGCCCTGCTTTAAGGTCCCTGTGGCTCCTGCTGCTTCCCTGCAGATACAAGTCTGCAGCCCAGTAGATTCCATCCTGGAGAAGGGCCGTCCCAGATTATCAAGTCCTGCTTCCCTTTCCTTTGATCCACTTGAAGTAATCTCTCCCATTTGGCACCCCAGGCAGCCCTTCTTTTAGCCTCCTGTTCTCACCCTTCTCACACTTGCAGCTGACTGTTGGCCGTGTCTCTTACAAGCTGTCACTTGGGCATTCACGCCTGGATTTTCCTCCGTAAGAGGTGGTGGAGGTGGGGGGAGTTTTCACAGCCTTAAGTCAAACATAAGATAGTCACCCTGTGCCTTCCCATACTGAAAAGGGACAGTGGGGTACCGTCAGGGTTAAGGAAGCCCACCACAAGTTGGTTATCTAATATAGTCCTACAACTGCCCTCTGGAAATGCCTCACTTTTTCCCACGAGTCACAACGAGGGTCCAGTCAATTATGTTTATATGAACATCCTTTAGATTGCTAAAGTTGACCTGAATCCCAATGTACACATATCCTATTTGCCTCCAACTGCCCTTGGCGATGAGCACCTCCACTTTTTCCACTTGCTTTCACCCTTCTGCTGCTTCTGCAATCAAATGCATTGCCGAGTCCTTGAGCTTAACTCCATCCTAACTGCACAGGGTGAGATTGTCTGAAAATCTTGCTTCTGGCTTTTTCCCCTCGTATCTAATTTGTGGTGCACAGCCAATCCTGTCCAGCACTCCTGCTGTCTCCTCCTTATCCACATTCATCCATGCAGATTGCATTTACAGGGACGATTCCCTTTGCCTCATTGATCCAGCACCAGTCCTCGTCTGCAGTGAGATAACGATGAAGATCACCATTGATTTATGACAATATCACACAGATCATGTGTCCATGTGTCATTGACTCCTGGCATGGGTAGTTCCTGGCACCCTAAAACACATGTAAAGCACAAGCAGAATGAGTAATACTTTGGACATCTGATGCATCCTAAACCTAGATACAACATTTATTTTTTAAACTTCTTCCCCCCCAGCATCTGTTCATAAAAGACAGCTTTTGGGAGGAGATGCAATTTTCAGCAACGGACATAGAGCCATTCTGATCATCGTTCTGCCTCGTCTTCCCCATCTCCTATACCCATCACCTCTCTTTCTCCCGGTACTTACCTGCTTTCAACAGGCACTGCTGGTCAGTGGGAGTTGAATGCTGGGTTCTGATGTGGTGCTACAGCTGCCTAGGGGTGAAGGCCATGCTTACAGAAAGAGGATTCGGCTTAGCGGAAGGGGTTTTTGTCTGCTTTGCTTGGAATTGCTGCCCCAGGAATAACCAGGTAAGAAGCTCTTCCTATGAGGACAATTTATTAAAAGATGAGAGTTAGTTGCTGTTTGGAAATTCCATTTCTGGCTTGACCCAAAATGTGATACAGAACCAGAACAGAATACTTATAAAGTGTATCTGTCCTTCTGTACAAACTGTTTACAAGGCAAAGGAGGGACGACTTGGGGAAACAAGGCAAAATACAGCCCAAGGATTTCAAGCCATTTAAGAAGCTGTTTGTAAACTGCAATCAAAATCTTTTCTGCGTCCTTGCCTTCAGCATTCACCCTGGACGTGATCTCCCACTTTGAATTTAGTGGTTCTTCCTGAAACGAAGAATTTGGGAAAGTTTTAAAGCAGAGAAGAGAGACTGATTGCTCAACTGCTGCCAGACTCCTTGACTTCATGCTTCAGCAAAGCAGTGAGATGCAAGGTGTCCTTGGAAAGCTGGTGACATCAGCCTCGAGTAAAAGTGATCTAATAAAACCCATTCCACTCCCTCCCCATCTCCTCCCCTGCCAGCTTTAGGATTAAACTCCAAAATGCACTTCATATGCAGGAAGGGATAAAACTGAACAAGCCCTTTAAGAGCTGAAACGTTGTGACCTATGTGGCTCATCTTACCTGAACACCTTCTAAAGCAGGCACTTAAGTATCTCAGTTGTCTCACTGCCAGCATAATGAGCATTGCCAAGGCCCATTCCCTGGTCTGATGGCCAGATAAGGTGGATGGATCCATACCTTTATTACTGATTTCTATTGCTTTCCACAACAGGTTGGTCACATCCATCCTTGTCACTGGGAAGGCTCTCTGTGCAACCACAGGACTGTTTGGGACTGCTTGATCTTGGCTAAAACTCTTCCAGGGACCATGCTAAAAGTTGAGTTGTATGGCCAGCTGAGACCTGTGCTGGTTATTAGTTGGGTGTAGTCAGAGAGCTTTATTTGCTTGGCAGAGTGATGTGCCACAGCTGTGTCAGTGAAGACTGGCCGAACAAGGTCCAACCTTATCCCATGAGTAAGGATCAAGGGTTCAGATTCAGCTCAGGAGTTTGCCTGGAAGCAAAGAGCAACCTAAATTGAAATGAAAACCTAATAGGCTATATTATTTATGAGGAGGAGAAGGAAGACGTTAAAAAAAAACAAAACAGCTCAGTCTCTCCTCTTTTGCCCTTTACAGTGTGTTTATGCCCTTTTTTTGCAGCTGATGCTGTCAGTAAACCAGGCATCCAACCACTCTGCAAAGCTCATTTAACATCTGTCTGGACTCAGTGGGAAAGAACGGATGGATGAGCTGATAGGACAGTCTCACATCCCCATTTGGGTCCCAGCTCTTCTCTCTGCCCTAATTCAATACGTATTGAACCCATTTGGCTTATTCCTACCCATGGCTGTAACATCCTGTCGCCATCTATGATCAAAGTAATCCAGGCACCACAGGTTCTAAGAATGAAAGTCCATGAGCCAGATGATGAATTAGATCAGACTAGATAATTAGGTTAGACTCATGCAGCCTTCAAGTGGAGGAAAAAGTCCCCATGTAACTCCTTTTGACTACTAAAGGCATTATTAGTTTTCTATGACAAATCACAGATAACGCCGCTAATTTCAATGGATGCTAGCACACATTTCAGGCAGGTTTTTTGTATGAGGTTTGACTATTTGATTCCTGGAAACAGTCTCCATGCCCGAGCATGATGTGCACATACAACCTTACTTGGTTTCTCCTTAAGTGTACCACAGGAGCTCATGCAGTTCCATGCCATCTCAGACCCCCAGGACTCACCAAGCATTTAAATGTCACAACCTCCTTTGGTCAGTATTGCTATTCTCTGCTTCAAGATGGTCAGACTGAGGGTTGGAGATGTTATGTGTTATCTTTCCCATCCCTCTGCAGTTCAGAACAACTCTGCACCAAGGCTTGCTGCTGAGCCGAACCACAAGCAAGAAAGCAAACAGAATAAATGAGGAAAGGAGAAAAGGGATTTGCACTGACACATAAGTTTTAGGTGCAGCTTTTCCATTAGTGGGATCAGGTAAAGAGAGGAGAGAGCCACACACTCTCCCGTTCTCAGGTCTGTTATTTGGAGAGGCCTTATCCAACTCAGGGACCAGCCCAAGCTCTGGATCCCACCTTCTCTTCCTGCAGTTACTGGTTTTAAACTCAGGCTGAGTGTCCTGTCATGTGAGTTCAGAAGATACATTGACCATATTTGCCAGCCCCAGAATTTATATTGTACAGTTGTTTGTCAAAGCCCCACCTATCCCGTGCAGCACTTCCTTTCTGATAATTGCTACTGAGATACAAAGCTAAATCATGGAAAGGGGAGAAAAGTCACTAATTCTCACCATTATCTTGAGGGTAGCCTGTTAAAACATGAACTCTCTGATATATTCTTCCAAGCTCCTCCCCTGAGATACGCCTCTGAGCATCCCTGGAATTTCTTTGCACTTGGACACTGCCCTGAACTGTCATGGGAACACGGTGAAATCGGGAAGATGACATTTGGTGTTGAAAGCTTCTCGGTTTTGTCAGGAACGAATGGAAACACGGAGTGGTGAGCTGCAAAAAGGAAAAGTGATGACGATGTTTTTGAAGTCTTGCTGAGTATATCTATTCATTGTAATGGTGAAGAAATTATAACCCCGAGACTTCTCGTTCCCCCACAAAGCCTATCCAGGGCATGCTCATGTCTATCCAAAAGGGAGAAGGTCTCTTAGGGCAGATACATCAATGGCAAAAAAGCCACTTTTGACCAGGTTCCTGATGCCAGCCAGGATGCTGATGGCCTTCTTGGCCACCTGGGCACACGCCAG
Organism: Eurypyga helias; assembly: GCF_000690775.1. Taxonomy (NCBI): domain Eukaryota; kingdom Metazoa; phylum Chordata; class Aves; order Eurypygiformes; family Eurypygidae; genus Eurypyga; species Eurypyga helias. The sequence continues at coordinate 31,258 of NW_010225426.1, read as the reverse complement.
CTCATATTCAGCCCCTGTTGACCAACACCCCCAGGTCCTTTTCTGCCAGGCAGCTTTCCAGCCCTCGTCCCCAAGCCTGGAGCACTGCAGGGGGTTGTTGTACCCAAGGGCAGGACCTGGCACTTGACCTTGTTGAATCTCATACAGTGGCCTCAGCCCATCGATCCAGCCTGTCTTGCTCCCTCTGAAGAGCCCTCCTGCCCTCAGGTGGCTCACCACTCCCCCCAACTTGGTGTCATCCCCAAACTGACTGAGGGTGCACACAATCCCCTCTTCCCAGAGGACACACAGTCACTGCTGTAATCATTTTATCCAGTCCTGGCTCCTGCACTGCACGGTTTAGGCACCATCTGACATGGTTTCCAACTTTGAGCCATCTCAAATACTTGAGTACAGGAGCTTGGAGCCAACATCTACACCTGATGATACAGTTTGTCCCTGTGAGTTCCCTCCCATCGTTCTCATGTCTGTCATCAGCACTTACCGAAATGGTGCCTTGCTCAGACACCCTGAGGTCTACACAGCATCCCACATCCCTTTTTGCTGGCCACAGGGTGCTTCCAAGGCATCGCTGCTCTTAGTCCACAGCACCTGTAGGTGCATAGGAGATCCAAGGAGAACGAAATCCCGAAAACAAGCAAAGAGGCCATCACGGAGATGGAAAGGGGATGAGAATCAAAGTGTCAGAGTAGGCGACAGGAGCAATAAGAGCGATGATGGATGACAGCAAGTGCCTTACTCCCACTCTGATACTTAAAAAAGGGAGACAGCTGAGACAGCTCTCACATACTCTCTCTGTTAAACAGTTGTAATTAATAAGAAACAAAACCCTGAAGTCACAAGCAGATTTTGTCAGAGCTTGATTTCCCTCTTGGTCTCTCCTGTTGTCCAGGGAAGGGCTTATCCAGCCCACTGTGAAGTCAGCAGAGACATCTAGTGGCAAAAGTGACATGAAAATACGCCGGGGAATACACCAGAGAACTTTGCTATCTCTCAGACAGCTCGGTTATCACCGGCTTGCTACTGCACATAAAAAGGACTGGTTGAGAGCTCGAAGCCGTATTTTCAACTGATCTGTTGAAATATGTATTGGAATGATGCTTCCTTAAATCTCCCAAACCCCAGCTTTATGGAGATAGAACAGCTCTATAACTACTGTGTTTCCTGCCTGTCCTCAGACTCCCAGGACGTTGTTCACCCTGACTCTCTCTTGCTTTCTGAGGAGTCAGAGATACAGCCTATTGTTTCTGGTTCTGGTTATGTTTTTTGGTCATGTGTGAAGGTTTCTGTATGCCATTGCTGCTGGGCTGATTGATGTGATCCTCTTATACAGAGCAGAACAATTTTTTTTCCATCTGTTCACTACAAATATGTTTTTTGTTAAGAGCTTTTCGAATTTTGGCTTTGATGGCACTGAGGGTTTTTTGACTCGCATTACCTATTATGTTGGACATCTTTGTGCATCTGTTCCATTTAGTCCAAGCTTGTCCTTCACTGGACAAAAACCAGCCCCTATTCAGCTTTGGCAGCTGTTTAAAAAATCCCAGTGTTTAAGAATGTAACAAAGCAAATGCAAAATTCAATTTCTTAGTGGAGCAGGTAATACTGCCAATTTACCTGCAGTGAAAACCTGTCTTATCTTCATTAAAGCCTGTAGTCCTTCCTCTGGATTTATTCTGCAATCACAGACAATGGATTATAATATAACTGTGCAAATGAAAGATGTGAAGACAGAACTGCCAGTATAGGTAGAAATTTTTACTTTTTTAATACTTTTCAGGGTGTGTGTACATCTCACAAAAGACATTTGGCCAGTGACAGGAAATCATTGCTGTGACATCAAGACAGTTGCTCAAGCAAGAGAAGACTGTGGCCCATATTTTAATGGGTATTTAGCAATGTTCAGTACTAAATGTCTGAAGGACTTAACAGGAACACTGAAGTGTGAGGAGGTGAGGGTAAGCAATCAAGAGCTAAAGCGAGTGTCCCAGCAGCCCACTCAGCAAATTTCTGTTCATCACCCAGGCTGTGGTACCCAACCACATGTGTGGTCCTACCCTGACACACTGGCAGTGTTAAAAACTTTAGCTTATTGAAAGCCAGTAAGCTGCAGGCTCTTACATGAGTAAATCATTTTGGAAAACCAAATTTAGGCTCTGAAGTAAATTAGGCATTGCAAAGTGAAACAGTGAGACACTGAAACACCTAATCACTTGCTGGCTGGGCCAAAGAGACAGTTAGGGATCTCTGAAGCAGTGAGATCACATAGTTGATGTGATTCCATACCACCTGTGAAACATTAAAAGGTTTAGAGGATTCAGTGGAAAATGAAGGCAATACGAGGAGGGGAGGTTCGAGTTACCCTTTGAACTTTGGTAGTGATTTTTTGGTAATGATTTTTTTTGGTAGTGATGTTTCTTTTGGCAGTGATTCCTGGCACATTTTAAATTGCAAAGAAAAGACACTTTTACCAGTAGTGTCCACATTAAATCCACCTAGAAAATTATGAAGACCATTTGTAAATAATTTGAAACCTTCAGCTGTGCTCACAGGTGCTCTGTTGAATACCTTCGTCCTTTCACTGTCATTCCTCCCTCTCTCCTTTTGACTTATCCCACCCAGTAGAGAAAGTCTCCTCCACCTCCAAGCACAACTGAAGAAGAGGAAACCCAAAAATGTCTGCCAAGTATTGGTTGTGCTGACAAGAGAGGATCACTTATTTCAGAGGGACAAGGGGGTATTACCCAAAATTACTCTGGGGTGGATGTTCACCTCTGGAAGGGGCTGCTGTTGTCCCCTCTCCTGACCTCCCGTGCAACACAGACCCCAAGGCCCCTGCACACACAGCACTCACTCACCCATGGTCCACATGCTTGCACCCATGACACAGGGTTATTGCTGGAGGGAGCTACAGCCTCCCTGTTCAACTAATACATCTGCTAAAACATCATCCTAAAGACAAATTTCTAATTTAACTCTGAAGTCTTCACACGATGAAGAATCCACCCTGCCTTCTAGTGACCTGCCCTACTGCTAATTTGCTCAGAGAAGCTGTGGATGCCACATCCCTGGCCGACTGAAGATGGATGAGGCTTTGAGCAACCTGGTCTAGTGGAAGGTGTCCCTGCCCATGGCACAGTTGAGATCCCTTAAAGCAATCTTTAAGGTCCCTTCCAGCCCAAACCATTCTATGATTCTATGATTCTATAATTGTTGAAAACAACCTTCTTCCAGCCTGAAAACTGCTGCCCTCCCCACCAAGTCTTTGTCTCCAAGCCTGCTAACTCCACCAGTCGCTCTCTGTAGTCAGGTGGTAATCCACAAACAGGACAACCAGTGTCTCTGCAGTTCAGAGCCACATAATATCACTGACTACATCTCTTCCAGTAAATAAGATGTTTCAGGGACTGTTTTCTAGCTGGGAAGACCATTTGCACAACACAGCCCACATCCATACACACCAATACTCACCAAAACACAGTGGCCTCAACCATTCTGCTTGCTGAGAGCAACCCAAGGGCTGTGTTCTCCATAGAAACTGTTGGAGAACACGGCTAAAACCATACCAGGGAACAGGCACAACTACACAATCTGGACTATTTCAAGACAGTAGATGGGTCCATGCCTTGGTCCTGGTTAGTTCTAGTACACTGCAGATGAAAGATTAGCTGTATAAAAACATAATCCAGAGCTGTAATTAGTAATATTAAGCTTAAGGAATGCTATAAATACCTATGGCTTAGTGTGTGGCGCAACCACAAGCTACTAGGGAGAAGGAAAGGACCAGGAGAAAGCTTTTCCTTCAGTCATCTCACCTCATAACACATCCTAAAGAGATTTTTGCACTTTTCCCTGGCCAGTGTTTGCAGCAAGAAACTGAGCTGAAGTTTTACACAGAATGGCAATTTCAGTAATGCTGCGAACCAAGGATGTCCATCGTTTCCCAGAACAAAAACGAAGGAGGAGTTGTCCAATATGTCTTCTCTTTTGGGGATGGGGAAGATATAAACTAAAAGTGACCATTTAGCTCACAGAACTGGGAAGATCTCTTTTTCTCTGTACTTTTGCTGTAATATAGGAACCAGTGAATGTGGCTCTTGTCACTTGATACTTCATTTCAGTTCAAGCCTGAAGAGCTCAAATCCACAACAGACCAAGTTCTAAATACTTCCTCAGGACACACTTGGCTGCTGTTCCCAGAAACCTCTTCCTTCTCTTCGCTCATCATTAATGACTTGCTCTCTCAGTGGCATCCCACAAGGCGGAGGGAAATGCTTGGCCAGAAAGTGGGAGACTCACAGATTTTACAAGGCTCTTCAGCATCAAGTCCAGCTCCCAAATCACTGCTTTTCAGTCTTTAAATAATATGAAAAGTAAGTCCAAAAAGTGAGGCTATCTGCATGGGAGATTCAAGACAATCTCTGACCCATCAAAACCAGGCCATTTGTCTAAGCATTTAGATATGAACCCCAAAGCAAACAACCATTTACTAAAAGGTGAGTAAGCAAGAATTTTATTTTAATTTCTAATCCAGTAAACACACACAGACTCATAGAATGGTTTGGGTTGGAAGGAACCTTAAAGACCACCTAGTTCCAACCCCCCTGCCATGGGCAGGGACACCTTCCACTAGACCAGGTTGCTCCAAGCCTCATCCAGCCTGGCCTTGAAGATGGCCAGGGATGGGGCATCCACGGCTTCTCTGGGCAATCTCTGGGCAACCTCTCCCCATGCCTAAACCTGCTCTTGGAAGAATTCCTTCCTGATGTCTAATCTAAATCTTCCCTCTTTCAGTTTAAACCTTTGTCCTGTCACTACAGGCCCTTGTAAAAAGTCCCCCCCAGCTTTCTTGTAAGCCCCTTCAGGTACCAGAAGGTGTTATAAGGTCTCCTGGGAGCCTCTCTTTCCCCTTCTCCTTCTCCTCCTGCTTCTGCTCCTCATCTACCTGAACTTGTGCAAATTACATGAAAGACATTTGAATGGCACCCGATTTCAGAGGCACCAGCGATGACCATACCCTTTTTGAGCAGGGGCTGCAAATTAACCAGCTTAAGCCTGAGACATCCACGATCACCAGGCTCATTAGAAAATCTGGATGCATTTCCCGGTGACAGATGCTCTCCTTCCTGGCTTGCCTTGCACATCGCTACCACTCCTGAGCACATTTAGATTAATGCAAAGAAGGTGAATGTATTTAAACACAGGTGGCTCTCCGTGGTAGGCAGATGACCCCGTAGGGCCATGCTGAAGGCTGCCAAGCAGGAATTTAGCGATGTCTCTGTTTGCACAGAAGGACCCCAGTGACTTGGAAAGCATAGAAGAAGGAAATGTTTTCTCCATGACATACTATGGGCTGCCTACATTCAGCATCCTTCCTCAGCAACTGAGCTTGATAAATGTTGTCAGCAGCCCAGGAGTCCTTTTGGGCTCCCAGTATCAAGACTGAATCTGAAGCAATCAGGCAGGGACAGGCACCCCTATGCCAGAATCGCTCTGGTCACGCTAGAGCGAGTCCTTATGCAACTGGGCTGGAAGACTGAATCCTTCAGAAGAAATTCAATTTGAGCTGCTCATTGGGAATAATCAACTTTACAGCTTAGTATGTTATCCAATTCTATAATAAGTATCATATTTAAAAGCAAAAAGAATCCTAATATACCTGGCTTTTCAATAGAAAAAAGTAAATTAATTACCTTGTTTGTCTGCTAGAATATATTGTTGCCAGACAGCAATGGGGTTAACAGTTCTGCGTGTTCTTCCATATCCTATTCTTTGACTTGCTATTTTTAGTACGGTTTCTGAAAGAAAAAAAGAAAAAATTAAACCCCTGTAATTATGCTGGGGTATTTGTGTGAGCTTATCAAGCTGTCCACTAGTACCTGTGAACCAACTGGCCAATTTCATATAAATACAGGGAAGGAAAACAGATCCTGCCGAGCTACAAGAGACAGAGACCTTAAGTTCCCTTCACTATAGAAAAAAGTGTGATGTGGCATCACCCATTATCAGACGTCAGAGACTTCACAACAGTGAGCTCCCCTTGGAGACACAAATCAAGGTGAAATGAAGCTTTTTTGGCCCTGCTAATCCTAAAACAACTTCAGTTCTTCTCTTCAACAGAGCAAGGTGATGCCATGCCTCGTGCTCGCATTTCTCTGAGACAGAATAAAGGTCACATCACACATTTCCTTTGCATTCTTTCCCAGGATATATATTTTTTTTAGATCTCTGCTCCATCATTGGTTTTTCAGGTTGACATTTCCACTGTGTTGGGACATTTGGAACAAATTTACCTTTCAATATTAAAGCATTCAGGCAACATAAAGTGGTTGCTTAGAGGTGCTGCAGGACACACAAGCCTCTTTCCAGTATTCCCATCATTTACAAAGACCAACATAAGGGGAGATCTGAGCCTTCCTTTTGAACCAAAGCTTTAAAGCAGTTTGTTTTGGCCTCCTTAAGAGCCGTAGACCAAGTGAACTACAGCTATTTGTTCTGAAACCATAAATCTCACAAGCTATAAAGTGGTTTCCTAATCCTTTTATTTTACAGGGCACACATTTTCTCATCGAGGCGTGCCCCCTTTCTTAGCGATGATTTGGAGACATCTGCACAAGGAAAGCATTCCAGTCTCTGGAGCTGGATTTCTCCAGCTGTTGCATTTTCCTCATTTTCTGGACTGTCTGCTTGCACAAATTAGGTGCTCCAGTCTGTCACAACCACCCTGTAGAAGGAAAATAAAAGGAGTAGCAGCAGCAGCACGATGCAGTTGAACTTGGAGCCAAATAAAACCTGTCATGGAAATTCACTTGACTAATCTTTCTCAAAAAAAAAAAAAAGGACACACACCTGACCAAACAGATTTTGAGGTCTGTGGGCCATCCTTCCACTGGGCAGGATCAAAATAACTCTGCTGGAGTGCATTATGGAAAAAGTCACACATAAACTGGGGTCCTGGCAATCTAGGACAAAAAAAACCCAAAACCATACCAAGGGAAGGTTCTGCTGTGTTCCCTGTGACCATTCCTACTGCAACAAAATCCCACACTTAAACATCCAACTGCTGTTGAGAAGGCAATGGGAAAAAAACCAAGAAGGAATAGCACAAACCGCATGACATTCACTGCTCTGGTCCTTCCATACTCTCCTGCCGTGGTGCTCCCTCTCCTACACCAGCACAGCACTGTGTCCGCTCTCCCAAGCTGAGAACCATCTCGGGAAGGTGGTGGCATCCTGCCTGGCTGAGGGAAGCCACTTCCAGATGACATGTCCTTCAGGGGAGGCTTAGCAGCAGTCACATGCTTTGCAAAGGCCTGAACATGCTGGTCTCTGCCAGTCTCTGAGTCCAACCATCGACGCAGCACTGCCGAGTCTACCCTAAACCATGTCCCTAAGTAAGACATCAATTCATGTCTTAGATCCCTCCCGAGATGGTGACTCGCCCCTCCCTGGGCAGCCCCTTCCAATCCTGACAGCCCTTTCCAGGAAGACATTTTCCCTAATACCTAATCTAAACCTCCCCCGGCACAACTTGAGGCTGTTTCCTCTTGTCCCATCACTTGTCACTTGGGAGAAGAGACTGACCCCCCCGCCCCCCACCTTCTCTGCACCCTCCTTTCAGGGAGCTTTAGGGAACAATAACATCTGGCCTGAGCCTCCTCTTCTCCAGGCTGAACCCCCCCAGCTCCCTCAGCCGCTCCCCCAGGACTTGTGCTCCAGCCCCTTCCCAGCTCCGTTCCCTTCTCCGCACACGCTCCAGCCCCTCCGTGTCTTTCTTGCCGGGAGGGGCCCAAACTGCCCCCAGGATTCGAGGTGCAGCCTCCCCAGTGCCCAGCACAGGGGGACGATCCCTGCCCTGGTCCGGCTGGCCACACTGTCCCTGATGCTGGCCAGGATGCCATTGGCCTCTTGGCCACCTGGGCACACTGAGAAAGGATCATAGAATGGATTGGGTTGGAAGTGGCCTTAAAAATCATTTAGTTCCAACCCACTAAGATAGATACCTCCCAAGAGCTGGTATCCTCTCAGTGAATCTCCCCTCCTTCACCGGAAGTGGTGAAGAACAAAGAGAATCATTGGTGATTTTTCATTCACAATGGGATATGGGCACAGTTTCTTTTTAAAAGTAAAAGCAAATAAAACCAAGAAAGAGCTAGAGCTGTTGAACATACCACTACTATCTCTGGCCTCCAAGTACCACACATGAGCATCATCTGGCATACTTCAGAGGTTGCTGCAAAATAGGTGTCCTTTTCAAACGCTTGTAGGAACAACTGCTCTTGAGCATTAAAATATCCTTCATTACACAGTTAGGGTTTCATTTTAGTAATTCCCTACATCGCAACATGAGCTTGCATGCTCAGACACAGTTAGCCAAATCCTTGAGCTGAGCTGTGTATTAAGAACTGGCAACAAAATAATATCACACAATGAACTGACAAACATCATTTTTACGTATTAAGCATAAGCGTAGTGAAGTGCTGAGAGCACAGAAAAAGCCACAATTTCCCACTCAGATCTGCTGAGCTTGTACTGAATCATAAATGTGGGAAAACCTTCCAGAATGACTTTTCAAGATTTAACTACAGCATCTGGAAAGTCTGCTCTGAAACACACTGGTCTCAAGGACTCCAGGAGATTCGCACACACACAATCATTTTGCATTTACCCCAGATCTCACCTGTGTGGAAACCAAAGTCTGTTTGCCACACTGCATTCCTTGTGTGAAACTGTTGCTGCCATTGTTTTTCCTAGTATACATACCCTTTTGCTCTTGTTCTTTGGTTTTTTTTAATACAAGAAGGAAACACAAGAATGTCAGGTCTAAGGTGACTGCTCTGTAATACAACACATACTTTTATTCCACATGGAAAAGGAATGCCAAGTTGTTCAAATACCAGAAATGTTGGAACTAGATAATCTTTAAGGTCCCTTCCAACTCAAACCAATCTGTGATTTTTCTCCTCACCCTGATGCAGGAACATTTGTTACTGATCTATAAAAGTAAACCAAAAAACCTTTACTTACCAAAAGTAAACCAGACAAAAGATTTGCTCGCTGTTCGGCTGTGTACTCACTCTAATTAGATGAGCAATATAATAAATTGAAAAGCAAAGCAAAACCAAAGGAAAATCTAATTTGTCTTTATCTATGATGAAAGTAGGTTGGATTGGGGTGGTACAGACATATGATTTTATATAGTATTCATCCAAGTTCTACAACTGAAACTTTCTGCAAAGTGGGACAATGACCTGTGAATTACACCTCTCTCCCACATGGTCCATTCAGGATGAATGAAACTCTGTTTTTAAAATGAAATATTTTATTTTGATGGTATCAAACCACACAAGTTTGTCTTAATTTGTCTTCCGTTTAACCTGGAGAGGATTAAAAATTTGTAATACTATATGTTTCACACCAGATTATGAGTGTTTACTTAAAAGAGATCTTTTTTTATTATTCAAATTATTGTTGAATATTGTTGAACATATTGAACATGTTGAAAAGATTGTTGAACATGAGCCGGCCGTGTGCGCTGGCAGCCCAGAAAGCCAACCGTATCCTGGGCTGTATCCAGAGAAGTGTGGCCAACAGGTCGAGGGAGGGGATTCTGCCCCTGTCCTCTGCTCTGGTGAGACCCCACCTGGAGTGCTGCGTCCAGCTGTGGAACCCTCAACATCAGAAGGATATAGAACGTTGGAGCAAGTCCAGAGGAGGCCACGAAGATGATCAGAGGGCTGGAGCACCTCTGCTATAATGAAAGGCTGAAAGAATAAGGCTTGTTCAGCTTGGAGAAGAGAAGGCTCCAGGGAGACCTTATTGCAC
>NW_010225426.1:3779-21150 GCF_000690775.1 Eurypyga helias | reverse complement strand
CTAGATGATCTTTAAGGTCCCTTCGAACCCAAACCATTCTATGATTCTATAAATCAAAAATACCTATTATTTTATAGCTCTGTTCCCAAATTCTTTCCCAGCCCAGGAGAAGCGGTTACTCTGTAAAGGCTATGATACATTCAAATATTAAAAAAAAAAAGAAAAAAAAATCTCTAAACCTGCATACTCATAACTCTTTATACTTTTAGCACACTTAAACATCTACTGCACAGCATCTCTGGGCCAACCAAGGAATGCAAGACACATTTTTATGTGACCTAGCACAACTCTCACATGTAATAAGATACTACCAAATTGTCCATAAATGAAAATCCCAGTAGAGCCCTGCTCAGCTCAGGGGAAAGTATCACAACATTTCAGGAGATACTGATTTGCTGGAAATAAAGAAATTACTGTATTAATTTTTTGTAATTAGATAAACACAGGAGATAGGTTTCTGAGTCAGCTGTATTTAAAAATTCAAATGGCCGTTACCCACCTACGCTCCTTCCCGACACTCGAGCTCCTGTCACCAACCTGTTCACACCTTCTTTTCTGCAGGGACACTCAGCGTCAGCGTGTGAGTGTCAGCGTGAAGAGGAACTGTTCGTGAACTGCTGTCACTGCAAGAGGAGATGGTGCTGTTATGGGAGAAGAAGATGCCTAAATAATCAAAAGACATAGAATGAGTTTATAAGATTCTTCCTCTGTTCGTGATGGTTCCTTGTCCACTGCTGACAAAGCATGAATCCAAATTGATATTGATGTTAGGAGGGGCTGTCATCTTAGTATTTATGATAGGACAAGAGGAAACAGCTTCAAGTTGTGTCAGGGGAGGTTCAGATTGGTATTTGGAAAAATGTCTTCCCGGCAAGGGTTGGCAGGCATTGGAACGGGCTGCCCAGGCAGGTGGTGGAGTCACCATCCCTGTATGGATTTAAAAGACACATGAACAAGGTGCTCAGGGACATGGTTTAGTGGTGGTATGAGCAGTATGGGTTTAGTGGTTGGACTCGATGATGCACTCAAAAGTCTTTTCCAACCTAAAGACCCTACTATTCTATGATGCAAAGACCATGGAGCATGAGCAGAGCACAGGGTGCAGTTTGCCTGACTTCAGAGACAACAGAGGAGGCCATGATCAGCACAAGTTATTATTCACCCAGAATAGCCAGACATGATGATACACATCAACATTTTAAAAGCTGAGAGTCAGTGCAGAGAAAATAAAGAAGTGCAAAGAGCAAAGTGTGTGGACCCAAATGACCTGATCCAACAGCCACATATGGATCCACGCATATGGATTTGGGTATGTAACCCAAATCCTCATCACTAGAACAACTTCCACTAGGCAGTGGTGACCACGGCACCTCACAACATTCTCAATCTGTGAGGAAAGAAACTATAGAAACACTGCAACTTTTTAGCCATCTGTGATGGCTTGCTATGTATTTAATTTAAAGAATGGGTAATGACTGCGCCAACGACCTGGTCAACCCAAGAAAGAGTAGGCAGAATAAGCAGCTGTTCCAAGTGCACCCTGACTGTATCAGCTGCTACAGTCAGTGGGTTAAGCATCCCTTGGGGGTTATGCTATTTAGGATCATTGATTACTGATTAATGCACAATACTGTAGCAAGGGCTGTTTCCTGCACTCAGACCTGAGAGGACACTTATGGGACACTCCAGTGTAAAGCCTAGAAACCTTTTTCATCCATTCTAGCTGTTTTAAGATCACCTTTTCCCCGAGGAGTATAAGGGTAGTTCCCCTGTCTGGGCTCCTTGCACACCAAGGTTACAGAGGGAAAGCACAAATCTTTATTTAATACTTGAATAGTGGTATTTGCAGAAAATTGAAGAGGAATTTGCTGCTTTTCTACAATTGTGATCCATAAAAGCAGCATCTTGGGGGCGGGGGGGGTGGAGACAGGAGGCTAGGGGAGAAAATGGATGGTTTATTTGTTTAAACAGTGAACCGAATCCAATACCTCTTGCAAATATGTCCTGGTCAGAAGAGTCTCCTAAAGATCAGAAGCAATGACTAACATGTGAAGTGGAATTGAGAAGAGACTGCAACTTTGTGGACCAAAAAAAAGGACTGTTGTGCTGGTTTGGGGAAGGAGAAAGTAAATGAAGTAGAAAAAAATGTGGCATGTGCAATATTTAACAGCAGAAATGGAACACAGTGGGGTTCTAGTCTCCAATTAAAATGAGGGGATATGTGAAAAAAGGTAAGTCCTAAAATTGTTTAGAAAGATTGCATTGTCACAGTATCTACTGAGAGCTGCCTGGGTAATGCGATATAATATCAAAGCAGCTCAACAAATACAGCCCCAGTGCTCTACTCAGATGCTAAATTTTGTTCCTAAATAGAGATTTTCAAAAGGCTTTTTCATGCCTTTAACTTCGTATGCCCAACTTGACACTACTGTAAAGCTCCTTTCCACAGCGGAGAGTAATTCTGAACGCTGTCTAAAAAATACAGCCTTTCAGAGCATCTCTAGTTGAGAAATACAAAATACAGGCATCCAAGAACACTGACCTTTGAAAAGCGTGACCTTAGAGGGCTGCAGGCACAAAATTATAGGCCATACAAGGGCAGAAAAATTGCACCAGAGCCTGGAAAGACCTATCCTCCTTGTAGCTCATTTCCTATCAGTGCTGGGAGAAGAGTGGTGAGACCCAAAGGACCATGTAGCAGGAAGGTGTGCCGTAGCTTATGCAGAACTTGGAGGAACAAACAGTGCAGTGAACGGCTGCATCAGCATTTTCAGCCCTTTTTTTTTGCCCTTGAAGAGCCTCCCAGGAGCAACGGTGCACCCTCAGATGGTCAACTACATCCAGGCTTTAGCTGTACTGTCCTGCCTGAAAGTTGTGAAGAGTCAGGTTTGGAGTTGCAAATCCGCTCCCTTAGCCCCGTGGCTAGAATGTGAAAGAGTCTGGAAAATGCAGGAATAGTGTCAAATTGTATGTATTATAATTCTTTCCAAATCCAGCCTTTATAATAGTGCAGAAGGGTGCCTTTACATATACCAAAACCCACAGATTTCTCAATAAACACATCTTCTGCAACAATGACACACTGAAGGGATTACAGTTTATAAGAACAGCTAAACAGAGAGCGGTCTGCTCACCTGCCAAGCAGTAATTCCTTCAAGCTTTCCGCAGAGCCTGAACAGGGTACTCCAGCCTTCATCTGGGAGGTGTAGTTTTGTAGGGTGAACTGGAAAAGTCTTAAAGTCAATGCTTAGTTGCATACTTCCCCTTAATCATTCCAGAGCGAAGCGCAAAGCACCTGACAATTAGTATGTGTTTAGGCTCAGGTTTCTTGCCAATTTAACAGTTGGGTGCTTGGATCTTAGGGCACAGGAGCTGTGTGCAGCGTGGGCGAAGTCTCCCAGGAATAAGCTGTACGCCTTTCACTCTGGGCTGCTGCTTCTTAGTCAAAGTGTTGCACAGCGAAGTTGACATCTGCAAGACAAACAAGTAACTTCATCTGGCTTTGCATGCTTTCTATATATCTATACACACACAAAAAATGGACCGCAAAGTGACTTTGAAGTGTTTGTTCATTAGGCAAAGAGAAGTCCTCCAGGGCACAAAGACTCTTTTCTCAGTGAGGTTCCTGGCACTCATAACCTTGTTAGCTTTTTATTATTAAAAAAGGAATTAAACCCATATTTTTCTCATTTTAGTAAGTACCTTCATAATGTCCAAACAACTCCAACAATGATATCATCCGTCTCTTCTCTCCAGGCAGGAATCCAGGCCAGACGGCTATTCCTCCTTATTCCTGAAGCAGTCTCACACCAAGGTGAGAGCAGCAAGCTTCACTCCTTGGGGCACGGGGAGATGTGTGTCACATCGCTGTCCACTACGTACCATACCTCCGACAGGTCCCTCCCTCTCCTTGATTGGTGCTCAACTAGATTAAGAGTGATCCTAAGCCTGATCTCTGCAGGCAGATACCCAAGGCTGCTCTTCAGCGGGACGTGCTCACCAGGAAGGCTGTGCCCATATGGATCCCATTTCTCCACAAATACTCTTTCCAGAGCATGTACAACATGTGGCATAATTGGGCTGTAGCCCTTGAAGTGGCCTCTGATTGAATAAAGCACATGATTCACCTTCAACTCGTTAAATCCCCCAGCTTAGGAAGGAGGTCAGGTACCCTTAGTTGGCTGTCTGCGTGATGGTGGACACCCACGGATGGACGTGGGTACAACCTCCCCAGCCACCCACGACCCCTCCTTCCCAATAGCTCATAAACATCTTTCCTTCACCAAATTAGCAAGTGCCAGCTGTACAGAAGTGACCTGCTGCCTCACTAGGCAACAGCCATGAAGCTTGAAGTTCTCCTGCTCTGGGAGTAACAGAGAACAAAAAAACACAGTGCTGGTGGCACATTCTCTCCCTCTAACACCCTGCCCTGTTGATGGTACATGCTGAAGTCTCTGGTTGCCAGAATGTACCTGCTAGAAAATCCCACTGAGGCTTGTGGGCCATGCCAGAGGTGTCATCTTGCTGAGCAGACCTTCTAGAAGTTCTTACAGGAGCAAGGACAGATCTTTTCCCAGATCCTCAGACGTTTGCTGGCTGAAGAGGCAACAGAAGCTCGATTTTCATACTCGAGGAGTTGTGTGCGCAGTCCCAGCTCCGACTACAGAACGACACCAGCCAACCGTATCCTGGGCTGTATCCAGAGAAGTGTGGCCAGCAGGTCGAGGGAGGGGATTCTGCCCCTGTACTCTGCTCTGGTAAGACCCCACCTGGAGTGCTGCGTCCAGCTGTGGAGCCCTCAATATCAGAAGGATATAGACTGGTTGGAGCGAGTCCAGAGGAGGCCACAAAGATGCTCAGAGGGCTGGAGCACCTCTGCTGTGATGAAAGGCTGAGAGAGTTGGGCTTCTTCAACCTGGAGAAGGCTCCGAGGAGACCTTATTGCAGCCTTCCAGTACATGAAGGGGGCTACAAAAAAGCTGGGACTTTTTACAAGGGCCTGTAGTGACAGGACAAGGGGTAACGGGTTTAAACTGAAAGTGGGGAGGTTTAGATTAGATATCAGGAAGAAATTCTTCACAGAAAGGGTGGGGAGGCACTGGAACAGGTTGCCCAGGGGAGCTGTGGATGCCCCACCCCTGGAAGTGTCCAAGGCCAGGCTGGATGAGGCTTGGAGCAAACTGGTCTAGTGGGAGGCGTCCCTGCCCATGGCAGGGGAATTGGAACTAGATGACCTTTAAGCTCCCTTCCAACCCAAACCATTTTATGATTCTATGGTTCTATGACACAGATGATCAGAGCAGTCACTCCTCAGTGACAGATGCCATGAGACACCTGACTCCATTGGCACATGAGCTGAACTGCCTCCAGCCCTGGCTTTCAGGGCGATCTCAGTCATTCGACATAAACCGGTGTTGCTCAGCATCTTTTAGTAAAAGCAGAGCTGTAACAGGCCCCACTCCACTAGCTGCTGCAAGGAAACCCCGCGCTCTAGTCCGCACTCCATATGGTGTGCTTGCAAGCTCACAGCACGGCTTCTCAGCAAGGATACTCCACTAACCCCTCAAATCTTCTGTTGTAGCATTGCTGCTGACCGAGCACGCTGGTCATGAGTGCGTGAGGATTTGTGGGAGGGTCTGTAGGTGGCCTTGGGGGATGGTAAAAGCCATCCTTCAGTCTGTAACCCATGTTCTACAACTTAGACACTCATTTATTCCTGAAGAGTGTGGCTGTCACTTAACATGCACCGGGGGGTTGCTGGGAGCCTCATGCAAAACACACCGTAGCCACTGCAACTCAAGAGCATCATCTACTGCAAGATCCCAGAGGCAGTAACACAGTTACTCACTGACATATTTAACCCTGGGATGCTACAAAACAGAGGAACAGGGAACCACATAGGCATCAGTTCTGTCACTGCTGCTTCTCCGTCCCACTGAACAAACTGTGCTAGTACCTGCCTTGCCGTCAAGGACACCGCCAGGGATAACTGCTGCCAGCTAAAACAGAAGACACATGGGCAAGGTTTTAAGGAAAAAAGCACTGTTGCATAAAAATAAACAGAAACGTTGGACAATGATAGCAATAATAAAATGAACAATTACGGCTTCATGGAATATGCACATCAAATTCTATTTGATTAACAGCGTTATTTTGCAAAGTCAAGAAAACATAATGAAGGTGCACATACTTCAAACTGCTGTAGAATGGTCTAAAAATTCCAACTCCAGCTCTCTGCTGATGCCTCACTACTTATACCTAGGCAAAATGCTGGGGAGATTGCTATCCCTTGTAAGAACTGTTCTCCTTAGGGGAAGTAGGGAGCACTAGAAGTCTGGAAATAATTGCATGTTAAGCCTACTTTGGGATAACACCTATTGTTATTCTAGGTTAGCAACCCTTTCTTGAAACAGATCCAGCCAAGAGATTTATTTTCACCTTCTTAGGGTAATCAGGATGTTTCTGGCAACTCTGAGGTTTGCAGTGTTGCACAGAAACAGAGCAGCAGGGGGAACAGGACAGCTGCACCCAGAATCATGAAGCGATTCTGGTCCTCTGCTCCTTTACAGCAGAAGCTTGGCAGCCAAACAGTTACAGGATTTCTGCAGCCTGTGACAGAAATAACAACAGGAGATAGAAAGCTACATGCTACTTTTTGAAGAAGTAATAGTGGTTTCTAACAGGAACTGTGTGCATGGGAAAAGGAAATAGTTTGTATATTCTAAAGACAAGCACTGCTTTCACAAAACTCAATCAGCTGAGCAGCTAAGGAAAGTCCACTTCCACTACGATACATTTAATTCTTCAGCAGTGATACTTCAAATAATTTAAACAGACATATTGCTTTGTTACACAGAATGTGCCAAAAGGCAGGTCAAAGCAAGGTAAATACCTCAGATGCAGCTCGGAAATACCTACTGCCCTGAACTGGCAGGATACTTAAGATGACAATTCCCTCTGTCTCAAGAATCTGTTAAAAAAATGGAGTCAAAAGTTATCATCAGTGATTATTTGTCCCATTTTCAGACACGTCTCTGACCTGCTCTAGCAATAATGTTCTCCTTAAAATTATATTACTGGTTGCCACTCAGTCGCATCCTTCCCTTGCACCCCCAGAAGTAAGATGGGAGACACTGTAGTTTCAGCAAATGGTCTTCCTCCGCCCAAATCTCTGAAGTTCAAGGGGTACCAACCACTGCAATCTGCTATTCCTTTGCTCCGCCACATCCTGCCAAGCCATCACTATTCAGACTACCTGCTACGGGTTCCCAAGTGATGCACTGATGCTCCTAAAAATGAGGCATTCCTCCCCAGCAGGACATTTCAAATAAGCTAAATAAGGAGCTTCTGACTGATTACAACCTCAGCACCTCTGTGAAAGGCACTGGGCCAACTGCGCACACCAAGCGATCAAGGCTCTTGGGGCCAGCTAATTAGCCATGCTAGTCACAACTTAATGTCTCAGCCGAGCCCCAGAAGCCACTTCCTTAGCTAAAGAGGTGTTTTACTGCTTTTCCCTTCTTTAATTTGTCTCGTTGGTCAAAAAGATCTCATTTACACCATCAGAAAAGTTGTCTCGAGCTCTTCTGGCTGATTATATGGTGCTGGGTATCAGTTTTCCTTCTTGGGTTATGCCGTTAAGGCTGGGATAATCCAACCTGTATGGATATGGGGTTCACAGTCCCAGGTCACCACCACCTTGCACTGCTGTCTTCAGCAGGGGAACTCAGAGACATTTCCAGGATGGGGAAGATTTTTTAAATTTATTTATTAAAATTGTAATTGAGATGTGCTTTAAAAAAGACAATTTTCCATATGATTTCTAATTTTAAAAATGCCTTTTTTTTTTTTTAAATAGCATTAACATAGATTTGGGCTATTTTAATACATCCAGAGGAACAGAGCAAGCTATTAGCTAAAACATTTTTAACTGATCAAGGCAAAAATTGCATTAACATGATAGCATGCCAAAAAGCATATAGAACTAGCAGTGGAAAGAAAAGTTAATACTTTTTAAGAGTAATTTTTACTACTCCAATGTAAACAAAAGCTCCTGAAAGCATTTTTTTAAATGTACATAGCCACTTTTAAAATCTCTGCTTACTTAGCAAAGACTGGGTTTTTTTTATTTTCAAATTTAATCTTAATGTTTTAATGCAGTCAAACAATACGAACTGTATTTGTCAGAGTCTCTACAGTCATTCAGTTTTCTGTTGATGGGGGTCTTTCCCACTGCAACTGAAAAGTACACAAAAGGACAAGAGTAAACAAGTTATAAAATTGGCATGCATCAGGGTGGCTGTAAAACTTAATTTTCCAACCATTTCACATTTAACCTATTTTTGCCTGTTTCAGTTAGAACTCCCACAATTAAAAGCACTGTATTTTGTGCTGTCTCAAAATACTTAAAAACACCTTCACCTGAACATACAGAGCAGAATTGCTATTACACCACTTTCCTGTGTCTTAAGACAATGCCACTCATTAGAACTGCAAAAAGATAACAGAAAAAATTGCCCAAACTAAAAGGTACCTTACAAATAAATACACATTCTCCAAGAGGCACAGCTTTACTAAGAAATTCAATATTATGTAAAAAGCAATTCACATTTTATTATAGATTGCAATAAACTGTACAAAAATGTTTTATTCTTGCCAAAAAATAACAGCAATATTTTCAGTCTTACTTCTAGACAAACAACAAACCCTTATTTTCATCTTTCCTGGATGAGTTTACAAATAAGCTGACGGTAAGATGCATCACTTAGTGCCAGAGTCAGAACAGAATGAACAGATTTAAATGTTTGTGGAATAAATTTGAAGGTTTTAGTGTCTTTTAGGAATTTCAGCACTCCTGCCATGCCTTTTAAGTGCCTAAAGCAAAAAAGGTTTTGCCTCACATGAAGGAATGTAAAGTCATCGAGAGATTAAAGAGACTGACTTTTCCAATGAAATTGTAGATATACCTCTATGCCACCAAAGCTCCCTTTACACCAAGAACAGTCCACAGCACGACAGATTGTGCAGCAGCTGAATCCACTCTCCAAAATGCCAATTAAATATACAGCAAAGACTTTTTTTAAAAAAAAAGTTTTTAAGAAGAATAAAATCCTAAGTAACAGAACTGAAACGCATTATACTCTTTCTAACATTTTTTTTCTAATTTATGAGCGAATATGTAACAGCCCCACCGGATCTACAATCACCATGTACTTTTTCCAAGATGCAATAAAGTAAACGAGAGCCTAGTTAAGTCAATCAGATGTGAAAAGCACCTCTGCCAAGAGCACGGGGCTTATTCTCAGGCTTCGTTTTGTTCACGTAATGCATTTAATGCAGACTAAAACAACATAATTTGGGTCACCAACCACAGCTGCTTCAGTCCGAGACCTAAAATGGAAATACAATTGCAGTGATTTCAAAGATTTCACAGTTGTTTGTTGAAACTTAATTAAGAAAACAATGCTTCAACAGATTGGTTAGAGCTTAAAAAATTAAGCATCTTTTAATGCGGGATTGTTTGAGGGAATAAAGTCTTCTTGAAATTCCACTTTATCTGGATAGAGTTTAATGTAGGTGTCCACCATTAAATCTAAGTCATGTTTTATATCAAAGTTTATGTTCAGCAAAGCTAGGTTGCTTGATCTTTGCTGTGTCAAGGTGTTTTTCAGGTACGCCTTCAAGCGCCTTCGGCCCATTTCATATTTTTCATTCTCCACCTTCATCACTGGAAGTATGCACAAGACTTTCAGCAATGCATATACATTAGGGAAAAACTTAATGTCAGGCAAGTGAAGTGCTTCATAAATAGTAGATGGAAGTTCAATATCTTTTCCTCTGTGCTTCCACTTGATTCTCCAGCAATGAAGCTCAGCAGAAAGCGTGTCTGGATTAGGTAAGTCATTTTTGTACATGTCAGTGTGATGCTCCTCGGACGTATTGAATTTGAGCTGTCCCATGACTGAGGGCACCAAGGACAAACACTTAAGAGCTTTTAAATGTTGTTCTGAGAATATATCTTTTAATTCTTGAATAATATGCTCCACTGTGGGCACACTAAGGATTTCTTTGTAGTAATCTTCTGACGTTACCTCGGAGTCCAAGTTCCCCTGTTGTGACCGGCGAAATTTTCCTGGGAGTTTAATTTGTACATCCAGCTTTGTAGCTAAATTTGTTGCTTCCTCAAACCAAAATTCATGGTAGACCTCAATATTCTCCATCACTTCATTCAGAGAATGCAACACTGCTGTTAAGCTGCTAGCTGCGAAAAACACGTCCGATGTCTGTCCTTGGAGATTTTTTCCAAATGCCCTCGTAAAGGACAGAACGTTTTTCAGAATTACAACCGTGACAATGAAGTCAAAATCTGTTAATGCACTTGAAAGTACAAACGCTCGACCCGCAATAAAGTTGTTCCACCTGACGGATGAGTCACTGCTTATCGCACCCAAGCACACCACCAGTGCTTGCATGAGGTCCACCAAAACCTCAAAACAATCGTGCCTGCCCGTCCACTGAGAACGGCAGATCTCCTTCAGCTCGTTACCCTTCTCCTCGTTGTTCTGAAAAAGAACAGAAATTGTGTTGTCCAGTTCTACCAGTAACTGCGGCTGACTGAAGAAACAGCAAACTTCTTCGATTGTTCCTAATGCAATGGAAACACCGACAACAGGAACCGATTTTGCCAGCCAAATATTTAAGGCACACGAGGAACAGAGTGTACACACAGCTTGTGGATACTTTTCCAAGAGTCTTGTAGCCACAACTTTCATTTTAGAAGCAAACCCACTGGAGACGATGTAGGCTTGACCTCGACAGTACTCCATGTTTAGACCCCACTTTTCAGTAATAGTCATGTGAAACTTTACGGCTAAAATCTCAGGATCAGATTCATATGGTAAAAACCCTACAAATTCTTCTCTCAGATTATGAGAATCATCAACAAATCTCACCAACACCGGCAAATGTTCCTCCCCTGCTATGTCTACTACTTCATCGGTGACAATAGAAAAGAAGTGCGAGTCTCTTACTTCCCTCAGCGTCTCTTCTCTAACACAGCTTTCGCAGATCTCGAGCATTTGCTTCTGCTGAGTTTTTGAACAATACTCAAGATTGACTGCAGTCATCTCAAATCGTTTCCTCAGAACTTCGTCTCCAGCATTTATTCTACATTCCAGTAGAGCCTGAAAGTTATCTGAAGTAAAAATACCTTCTGGTGCCTCATCAACATTATGGCCATCCAAAGGAATATTTTGTTTACCCATTAGGATCAAAATTTCAAACAAAGATTTAAGGTAATCTTTGTTTTCTCTTTCTTCCAGTGTTAAGGGGACAACTTCTTCCTCTTGTTCTTCCCCTCCTTCCTCTGAGATGATATTTTGTTTGTTGCTTTTGTTCAATTCTTGAGTTGCTTGTTCCCGTTCAAAAGCTTCATCAACTACAAAATGTAAAACACTGTTAATTGTCAAGATTAAACCATAGCACTTGCTTTCCCTGACTATCCCCATTACCTTTAAGTTACTGGAGTCCAGAGAAAAATGTTTCTGGCTTAGAAGTGAGTTACTATTTCTGAGAGTTTAGACTGGCCATTTGAATCAAGCAGCAACTTAATTATCCTCCTGATACATATAAACTTAAGAGTGACCTTGTCAGCCTTAGTAAACAAAGTTTTTATGAACGAAATTATTTTGCCCACTTACTCTTTTGTTGCTTCAGTGTTCTTATTTCATCTTCACTCTTAAAAAAAAGCCAAACAATAACTTATATTGATGATAATGTCCAGCACATGACCTTAGAAGACTAAAACACATCAAGATCAGATAGAAGTTGTAGATGAGACCATCTGAAAACTATTAATATTTACCAAAAACTGCTAGAAGGTCCAAGAGAAGGGGTTTCCTCAGTTTATTGCTGCCATGACAGATCTACTAACCTCGTGAGAATAGTGTGCTATTACCCCATACTGACATTAGGAGTTTGTGTGACATGTATTTTACAATTATTAGTAAATAGATTCCATTAAAGAATTCTGATTTAATATGAGCATGCACTGTCAGCAGACAGAACCATCTTGAACTCTATTTTCAGTCAATAAACAGACCCAAACTCATGAAGAAATACTTAGATATTGTAATTTTCCAACATATAATGGAGTTTAGGAGTTGAATTCCTCTTAATTTTTAGCATACTTATAACCACAGAGACCTAGAGACACTTTTTCTATAAATGACACAAAAAAGGTTATCAACTAGACACAATTTCACAAGAATCTTCTTGATCTTAAATTTCAGACATGGATCGTCTTTTCAGAACAATAAGCTAAACCAAGCATGTCTGAATCTGTGCAGATTTTAAAAGTTAAAACTGGTGAACTGGAGATGACAATCGGTACGTAGCAAGAATATCGGGGTACCATGCGTATGTCGTATTCAGTTAGCGGTGTAATAACAAGCAAAGGAAGCGAAGCACTTTTACTGGAAGACAGAATCGGCTCTGGATCAACACATTTCATTTTCCAGATTGTTTCAGTGAAGCTTCCTTCGCAGATAAAATTGATCAGCATAATATTTGGGCATTTAATTTATAATCAACAAAAGGACACTAGAATAGGGAGTACAGAAAATGCAAACACTCAAGTGCTAAATATTATTATTTGACACTTCTGATTAAGTTTCACATGAACTTACCTGCCTTTCTCACTTTAATATTGGGGCGGGGAGGAGAATCTTACATGAAAAACTTACCAGCTCTTTTATCCTTTTCCTGTGTCTGCTGTGGGGATTGTTCAGGTGACTTGTGAGATCAAATATAGTTGGCACAGCATTATCCCGCAAAACCGTTCTGTAGGGGCTCTGTAAGAAGACAGACAACTAGATTAGGGACGTCTTTGGGAAGTTCTCACTGTGTGTACACCAAAAGCCCCCAGAATTTCATATGCCATGCTCCATCTCCCCTCTCCCCTCCTTCGTTTTTTATTTTCACTTTCTGATGTTTCCAAACAAATAGAAAGCTAAGCTAAAAAATACACATTTTGGGGTATCAAGAGAACACTGAAAATGAGAGAAGAGATATTTTTTAAAGAAACTCACCACCCCAACCCAAACCACCAACACTTTTTCTTCCCCATTATCTTCACATCAAAGACCCCAGATGCAATAATTAATGCTGTAATATTACGGGGGTTTTTTTCTGGATAAAAAGACATCTATAAATCAGAAAGGAAAACTTTTGTTATTATTGAGCTTTGGTTTTTATCACTTATTTCACAATCCCAGAAATAATCACATAACAGTTTTCACAATAAAAATGTTCAACTGCTTCTTCATGTAGACTTATGAATTCCACAAAACACTATCATGAAAGATCATATTAATAGAAAAATGTATCTGTCAAATGAGGAGGGGGAAGTAAAGAATTCTAGATGGCCATGTAAATGTTTCTAGCAGTTAAAGAAATGTATTTTAAATAATAACATTTTGTATTTGGATATATTACAAACTTACATTGTCCAAACCTGCTAATTTCCAGTATATACAGAATTTTAACTGATTGTGTTTATACCTGTCGTTAGATTGAAAGACATTTTAAACAAACTGAGTTTCATGAAGTTTCATTTCAGATTGAGAATTACTTCCAATATCCATTTGTTTATCAGTTTTTGGGATGCTGGCTAACCAGCGACCCTGCCATGTATAATACCACCAGGAGGTCAAAAGCCTGACCTGCGTATTTTAATTATCCTTTGGAACTAATGGACCGATTTTTGCTGATGTACCAGAGTGAAATTCAGCATGGAAATTAAAACTTGATACAGAGCCCCAAATCCACCATTTCCTGCTGTTATGTAAGCTGTTAAAAATCAGCGTTACTGTGTTAACATGAAGAATTGAAAGCTATTATTTCATTAACAGGAAACAGTGCCATGATTTTAGCTGGATAAAATATAACAGGAACCAAAAGCTTGACAGATGCAAAGAATGTTTAAATGTCTTGGCCACAAGAGAGTGTAATTTAACTGAATCACACCATGTACACACTTCAGTAACAGGACATTAATGATTTTAAATAATTAGAGGTATGCAAACTTACATATTTACACCCAATAAATTTATATCATGTTGTAACATCTAGTGACAATAAACAAAATGAGGATTGCTGTGCACGAGGAAAGAACTGCAGTGAAGACCAGGGCTCCACAAACATTAAACCAGCAGGAGTAGCTCTGCTGTTCTCTTTTCCAGCTGCTCATTTCCACCCCGTCCTTTGTGCCAACATCTGCGACTCTGTGAAGTGCCCTGGACCATGACAATGATGTCAATTAAAACTAAGAGATTAATTTTCCCTGGGAACAGTTTACTCAGGGGATCAAAGATTAAAATGCAGCATTCTCGTGAAAAACGTTAGTCACATTTTGCAAAATGCCATAAACAAGCACTTGGATTTACTTACACTTCTACATATCATAGAAGTCTCAAAATGTTTAGCGCACAATCTGTAGTGTTTGTTGAGTTGATCTGGAGTTTTATCTTCTAAATCTGCCCTTCGACAGTTCTCTACCCATCTCTGACATCTGCATGTAAGCAAAAGAATTAGCTAGTTTTAAGATAAAACAAAAGCTCCTACAATTTCAAGCCGTACTCAGAATCGGAGTGCAGTGAGCCATGCCCTCTATGCAAGGCTAAGGCAAGTTCTGTACGCCTTCAGTTGTAATGTACCTCCAAATCTTTTTAAAAATCTGGTTTTCTCCTTTTGCTCGCCACTTATCACCTCCCCAGCAAATTCAGGGATCTTTTCCCTTCATTTACGTATTCTTGCTTAATGCCACCCCAGCAAATTAAGAAATTTTCTCCCTTAATTTATACATACTTGCCTTTGTCTCACACACAACAGGCTGTAACACAGCTGCTCATGAAACCTGACCATTTAATTCTTAAGAAGTTAATGTCAGAAAGTTAGAGATGTGCTCGTAGACTAAAGTAAAAGTTTTTGAAGGCAGTATTAAAATAGTTGTCTTCCCTGTCTCCCTCCAATATGGCAGTTTTTGTATTTATTATGGTCAGTAGGGAGTCTAGAATAGATTTCTGAGAAGTGAAATAATAAAAATAACAACCCCATCATTCCACAGACAGTGCTTGCACGCCTGAAGTTAGGGTTTTGTTAGATGTGTATTTTTACAACATTTACTTCTGCTTTGGATTAGTTCTCCAAGATATAACACAAAGTTACAGAAACATTTCCCCTACTAATAGGGCTCCTTTCAGATATGCAAGTTACTGTTTCCTCTGGTGAGTAAAACACTTGTAGCCCTTGATGCAGGAAGACCTGATCAGCCAGTATTTCCCCCAGCGGGGTCTATGCAATCACTTTCTTGCTACGGAATTTTGAGCAACATGGATGGAATGATTCTGCACAGCTACTCCAGTAAAACTCATCTGCTATTTGTGCAGTAAAAATAGATATATATAATTTAACAAGACTCCAGCAGCTACTTGTTCAGCCTGGAGAAGAGCAGGCTCCAGGTAGACTTTATAGCAGCCTTCCAGTACGTGAAGGGGGCTACAAGGAAGCTGGGAGGGGACTTTTTACAAGGGCCTGTAGTGACAGGACAAGGGGGAACGGGTTTAAATTGAAAGTGGGGAGGTTTAGATTAGATATCAGGATGAAGTTCTTCACAGAGAGGGTGGTGAAGCACTGGAACAGGTTGCCCAGAGACACTGTGGATGCACCATCCCTGCAAGTGTTCAAGGCCAGGCTGGATGAGGCTTGGAGCAACCTGGTCTATGGAAGGTGCCCCTGCCCATGGCAGGGGGGGTGGAACTAGATGATCTTTAAGTCCCTTCCAACCCAAACCATTCTGTGATTCTATGATATCTCTGCATTTAAGAGGGTTTTTTAAAAGAGTCATCTTCCCGCAGAAATATCCCTCTGAAGCAGCACTATTTCAACGCACATACTTGCACCTTGTAGCATCACAAAGGCACCAATTCACATCAGCGTAAGCGAACAGAGTTGAAAACGTACGATGCAGACTACTAACAACCACTGCGTGAACACAGCTGATGACTTGTTCGTTATTCTAACTGTACAGAGTGGTTACGCAAAGCCCCACTCCTCCTAGAGTAAATCCTTCCCCAGACAAACTCAAGAGACAACTACAGCATAAAGAATTACGGTAACATCACAATAATTCTACAGCAAAAAGGAGAAGGAGCTTCCACTAGAGCCACCGTGACTTCTTGTACTTTACAACCCATCATTTCTCTACACACTTTCCAACATGGACTCATCAAGTATTGTGTTTGGGGGTTTTCTAATTGGTACCTTGGCAACGCCCACAAAGTTCCAGGCACCCACACAGAGAAGTTACATGAAAAGTCCACTATTTCAGTGAGGCCAAGTGGGGGAGATCTCCCCAGAGGCCAGTCATTGCTGAATTCATGAACGTGAAAACATTACTCAGCCCACTTAAAACCAACAGGCTTTAAATCTTATTTTTATTTTTAAATTAAAAATAAGATGGGTCCTGACCCAAGAAACAGCTAGAAGTTACAAGAAAGCAATTTTATTATTATTTTTGACTGCAAACATGGAATTCTGGCTCACAGGAGGGAGAAAAATAATTTGTGATAATTCAGCAGTTTAGGAATGAAGGCTGTCTTGCCAGATGGGCAGCAGAAATGAGGAAATACACAGCTCTGAGTGGATTCACCATCATCTCCACCTTAACCAAGTGCGACAACAGGCAACTGCAAAGATGAAAGGAGGGAATCTTATCTCTGCTGGCTGAACCATTTGTGTACCTTAATTTTTCGTTCACGCAAAATATCAAAACAACAGTGGCAATAAGTGCCACAAAAGAGGAATAATTTCTAACATTGCTCTCGTAGATCTGGACATAGTAACATTAATAATGACTTAAAATATTAATAAGAAAAGCAGTATCATTTCTTGTTCAGTCTTCTGGCACCACAGATCTTGCACTCTGGCCTGGACAGAGCAATCGCTGCAACAAGAGAAGAGGATTCTTCATTTAACCAAATGGTACAAACACAGTCTTTTCACCCAGAAGAGATCATATTGAGTCTGCAGATCATATTGAATGCGTGCAGATCACATTGAATCTGGCTCTCATACTTTCTGAGCAGGTGCTGATTACTACAACTTGTTAAATGTGATGGCATCAGGCTGCCACAAAGGTTTATGAGCCTCCCTGTAGTCAGTGGAAGGGTTTCAGTCCAAAGGGGTATCCCAGAGCAAGAGCCTGATCCTAGTGGTCTCGCCAGCCTGGAGGATGGAATGTCCAGCCATATCCATCAATAGCCTGGAGGATAGAATGTCCTCTCAGCAAGTTTGCTGACGATACCGAACAGGG
>NW_010225426.1:0-3659 GCF_000690775.1 Eurypyga helias | reverse complement strand
CCCATGGTGCAGTACAGGTTGGGGGCTGTTCTCTTGGAGGGCAGCTCTGGGGAAAAGAACCTTGGAATCCTAGTGGACAAGAGGATGACCGTGAGCCAACAGTGTGCCCTCACGGCTAAGGCAGCAAATGGCATCCTGGGATGCATTAAGAACAGCATGGCAGCAGGTCGAGGGAAATCATCCTCCCCCTCTACTCTGCACTGGTGAGGCCTCACCTCAACCTGTCCAGTTCTGGGCTCATCAGCTCCAGGAGGACAAGGAGCTACTGGAGAGGGTCCAGCACAGGGCCACTACGATGATGAAGGGCCTGGAGCACCTACTATATGAGGAAAGGCTGAGAGAGCTGGGGCTGTTCAGCTTGGAGAAGAGGAGGCTGAGGGGGGATCTTATCAGTGCTTATCAGTATCTGAAGGGTGGGTGTCAGGAGGATGGGGCCAGGCTCTTCTCAGTGGTGCCCAGTGACAGGACGAGGGGCAGTGGCCATAAACTGGGAAGCAGAAGGTTCAGACTGAGCACGAGGAAACCCTTCTTCCCTGCGAGGGTGACAGAGCACTGAACAGGCTGCCCAGGGAGATGGTGGAGTCTCCTTCCCTGGAGACTTTCCAAAGCCGCCTGGACTTGTTCCTGTGTGATCTGCTCTAGGGGATCCTGCTCTGGCAGGGGAGTTGGACTAGATGGTCTCCAGAGGTCCCTTACACCCCCTTCCACTCTCTGAATCTGTGAAAACAAAACATATGGTACAACTGCTTACCATCCACTGACCGATGCATAGCCAGGTCACGAGCAGCGAGAGTCAGAGCCAGAAAGCCAGAGCCCAAGGCAGCGATTGCACCAGAGTCTGAGCGAGCCCCACGAGCGAGAGATCGACCGAGAAAGCCTACCAACCCACCAACGTGCTAATGTACAACAGATACGCAACTAATGAACAATGAGCTATGGTCACCTGGCCCACCCCCAGCTTATATACTGAGCATGATGATCAATGGAATGAAGTACTCCTTTGGTTAGTTTGGCTTAAGTGTCTGAACTGTGTGCTCTCCTCCCTGCTGCTTGTAGCGAGAAAGCTGGGGAAGGGTCTGGAGTACAATTCCTGGGTGGACCAGCTGAGGGAGCTGGGGGTGTTGAGTCTGGAGAAGAGGAGGCTTAGGGGAGACCTTCTCTCTCTCTACAACTCCCTGAAATGCCCAAGAAGGTGGTGGAGCCACCATCCCGGGAGGGGTTTAAGAGCCATGTAGATGCTCTGGGTAGGGAACTAGTTTAGAGGTGGACTTGGCAGCGCTGGGTTAACGGCTGGACTTGATGATCTTGAAGGTCTTCTCCAACCTTAACAATTCTCCGTTTCTATGCCTTTCCTTAAGATGTATTTTGTTCCAAATACACATTAACTCAAACCACCATGACGAATGGTGTCAGAAGCACAGATGAAGGTTAAACACAGATCATACTGTGGGGATCCTGCCTACACTGCAAAAAATTATAAATCTGCATCCTTACTGGGGTAACAGAGGGTATTTACATTAACATTTGATATGAAAAGACTATGTACTGTCCATTAAACACAGCTGGTTCTTTTTCAAAGCCTAATCTGTGCAGCCCTTCTTGTTTTCTCAGGTAGTGACAATAAACCAAGCCAGCCTTAACTAAGTGGTTAGCTCTCACACTTGCTGATGCTCGAAAGATCAGACTTGTAATGTGTAATTGGAACTGCTTAGCACTGAACTGAGAAAATATAAAGGCAGTCAGGTACCAAACACAATTTACCTGGGACTACGTATTTCTCACCAATGACTTAAAAATTAAAATTTATTTTTAAAGATGTGTTCTAGTGATGTTATACTACACTTTCTCACTGTAATCTGCCAAGTGTGAACAACACGTTTTTCGTATGAAGTGCTTTGCCTGCCAGACCAGTCTGACCTATAAGGGTAAGAGGTGTGTATGACAGCAAGCAGCACAAGTAACACCTTGTCGTTTGAAAATGCCGGTGACCGCTGTAGTTCACACCAGAGAATAAACCACTAACATCCCCCAGCCTACAAAGCCAGAAGGTTACATTCATTTATCAATACTTCAACAACAGCATTTAAATAGAATATATGATCGTCTTCAGACATTTTAACATACGTTTAAATGAGAAAGGTGTAAGCTATTAGGGGGAGGGGAGCTGGAACTTGTAGAGAACTTAAAAAGAGCATCTTCTTTGTCACTTCATGTTTTTAAGAGCATGACAAAGATGCTAGAAACAGTTTAGGTATAGCTTATCTTTCCTCTGGACAGTGGAAAGGTCTAGATGATCCTTCAGGGTCAATTTTAACTCTGTTTTCTACTATTCTGTTACAGGAACATTAATCGTATTAGCCTGAACTACTCCAAAGGGATTATGAAGCAGTCACGCAGTCAGAAAGCATGCTTACTCACACACTGTAGACACGTGAGCCAGTACGTGCTTCCTAAAACCACGTCTGCGATCCACTTAACGTTTGCAAAAGAAACACCCATAAAACTACTGTTCCAACTCACTGTAGATGACATGCATTGTTCTTTTCAAAAGGTTTTAGTTCCTAAATCTCCACAAACGGTGGTTCAAAGTAGTAGTATTCTAATTCTGAAGTACAGTTTAAAAAAAACCCCAACCTTAAAATTAGTGAGTCGTTTCGTTAGCTGCACACTTTTTAATATATCTCTGTATTGCTATCATAGAAAAGATTCATTCAAAATGTCTTTAAATAGAAAAGTTATAAACTGAAGGGGCTACTGTCTTCATTACACACAAACTTAAATAGTAAGGATCATATTAGAAAACCTTGCAGTGTGTAGGTGTTGGCCATCCCAGCTGTAATGCAAGGCATTCCATTCACCCAGGAGAGCTTGACAACATATCCTGCATATCCAGCAGCTACTACCTACACAACTATTTTGTGTCTTCTTTTGAAGACCCAGGGGACTCTTTTCTCAAAAAATATATACTCACAACTCCCATGGGTTTTGAAATTTTAAAAAAATCAGGCCAAGCAGCTTCAAGGAAGGAAGGAAGGAAGTGACTATCATGTATAAATCGTCAAAAACTTCAGCCTCAATTAGCTACTGTTAGGAGAGAGATGACTGGTATTGCTCTAGCACCTATGCACCTCCCAAAACTGTGAGGAGCAAGTCAAGTCAAATAATTTTAAAAGTGTTATCTAGATTTAAAAGTGAGCTTCTACATGTGGCTTCTTAAGTCTACGATTTCGTTTTCATGGCATTTTCGATGGCCTCTCACTCGCACACTTCTTGCTCTACCAGTGCAACACCCCTACTTTCCACCCATTGGGAATTTGAATATCCTATCACTTCTGATATTGCTCATGCATCATCCCTGCAATCCTGTGACAGGCAGCTGTCACACCGGTATCCTATGCCACACACACACCCTGTCGCCCACCAGCACACAGTCTGCTCAGTACCACCTCAGTACACACGGTACGACTGACAGGCTTCCACCACCTGAGCGAGCGCTGACCCTCTGCAGGACCCCCAGGATGCATGGGCTCCCTTGCCTCATCCCCTTGCCTCTGCACCCCTCCAGCTACCCCACGCCTCTACAGCCAGCCATCCAATTGCTGCCCCACACTCCTAACAGATGTGCACCCCCCTCACAGCCACTGCTCCTCACACACTCA
>NW_010225425.1:0-274 GCF_000690775.1 Eurypyga helias | reverse complement strand
CACACCCCTGAGAGATTGACGGAGCTTTTCAAAATTGAAAATATACATCTGTACCTGCAAAAGACAAACCCAATCTCTGTGCTTCCAGTATCAGATGTTCGCAAAATCAAAGCGTTTTGGTTTACAGATTTTCAACAAAGACACAAACCAATAAAAAATAAAGACCAACTTCATTTCTCACTCCTTCTCTGCTTCTTTTTCTAAAGAAGAACCAAAGTGGTAGCCGAAAGGGGGAATTTCAGTGTGTGGGGGGGGGGCCCCGTGGTGCCGGGGG
>NW_010225424.1:4248-4530 GCF_000690775.1 Eurypyga helias | reverse complement strand
GGTCTGCCAACACGGAGCACTCCTGGTCCAGCACCAGTGCTTTCTGCAAGAGCCAAACCGTCAGGAGAAAGTGAGCAGAGCGGTGTGTGGTCCCAGCCTGGGGTGGTCCAGGAGCCCCTTCTCTCCCCCTGCCCACCCTACCTGCTCATTTCCCACCAGGTAGACCTTGATGTCGGGGAGGCTGAAGCCGCGCTTCTCGCATATTCCCGCCAGCATGTCACGGATGGAGTGGCCAGGCCGGATGGAGGCCAGCGAGGCCGTGCCGTCGGGCAGGTACACGCA
>NW_010225424.1:3595-3837 GCF_000690775.1 Eurypyga helias | reverse complement strand
CCACGCCCAGCGGCAGGGACTTGCCCAGCTTCAGCTTCGACTTCTGAGGCAAACAGAGAAGCAGCTCAGTGTGGGGACATCCAAGGCTGCCCCTTCCTTTTCCCCAGCCCCCCGACCACTTGTCTGTCCTCAGTCTGGGGCGGGGTTTGCTCTGAGGAGCAGGGAAGGGACCCAGAACCGTTTTCTCAGGTGAGGGACAGGTCACCGTCCCCCCTTTGCACCCTGCTCACCTTGCTGCGGTC
>NW_010225424.1:0-3159 GCF_000690775.1 Eurypyga helias | reverse complement strand
CCTCCGGGTCCAGCTGGGGGAGCCGGGGGCCAGGCTGGGCCCAGGAGCCCCCTCCCCACCACTACCCTGCAGGGAGCCTCTGGCTCGCCCTGCGGAGCCACCTGAGCCCTGAGGGGCCAAGTTCCCCCTGGGACCAGCTCAGTACCTGCGCATCAGGATGGGCATCAGGGCCAGCCTCCCCCACCCAGTGCCCAGCTCTGGGCACAACAAGGTCTTTCCACGAAGGTACAGCCCAAGGTAGGAACTGTCACCCCCAGAACTGTCACCCCCAGCTGCGTGGCTCTGTCCCCACAGCCCCCATCTCTGCCTTTGGCCCTTGTACTCCCAACAGCATTCTCCACCCTCCGGCCACCCCAGGCTGGAGAAGCAGGTCCTGCTCTGTGGGCTGTGGCTTTTCAGATGCGCTTCGTATCCATCTCCTTGTCCCTCCCGCAAGAGACCCCCCGCCTGCTCCGCCTCCCCGAACAAGGTCTGCCGGGACCCCGGGACGTGCGGCACAACCTCTGCCCATGTCCCTCCCAGCAGCTGCGTGACCAAGCTCAGCAGCACCGTGGCTGCGCAGAGGCCAGTACCTGCTGCGTGTCACTGGCCGGGATCTGCTGGAAGCGCTCACATGCCTGCCAGAAGTAGACATTTTCGGCACTGAACTCCTTCTTGAGGAACTCCTGCGGGGCAGAGAGAGCTGCTGGCCTGGACAGCACCGCGGCTGTGGGACGGCTCAGTTGCCAACGACCAGGAGCTGGTGGTCACAAGGGTTGAGGTCAGGGCTGTGGCACTCACAGTGAAGTAGGTGACAGCCACGCGGTCCTGCAGCAGCGTCTCGAAGGATTCGGCCCAGCTGACCACAGATCCCTGCGTGGAGCCGCAGGTGGCTGGTGGAGCCGGCAGGCTGTTCACACTGTGGTTGCTGCCACGGGCCCTGGAGGCATTTAACTCTGTGAGAGAAAACGGGTCAGTTCTGGCTGCCTGGGTGTCCCCCAGTGTCACTGCCCGCCGCCAGCAGCCCCCTGTATCTGCAGCGAGTTCATCCGCCCCATCCCGACCGGAGCCGGCGAGCCCCCAGGTAGGGAACGCGAGGAGCATGACAGCAGCACCCTCGGCAGATGGAGCACTGTGATGCCACAGCAGGCACCTTCCGTCGTGACAGCCCTCTCCGCCAGTGCTGGCTGTCCTCCCCTCCCTGGAGTGTCACCGTGACTCATCTCCCAGGGGAACAAAGCCGATGCGTGGGGAAGGCACCCGGCCAGGGAGGAAAAGCGGGGTGGAAGGGGATGCGGGGGGCACACGGTGCAACAGGAAGCTCAGCGGATGGGTAAAGGTGCCTGAAGTTACCTCCTCCATTCCTCTGGCCATGATGAGGAACCAACCCAGTGAGAGGAGGACATGGAAAGTCATCCCTAGCTTCCAATCCAGGGGAAACCCTCCCTCGGGGAAACCCAAGGTGACCATAAGAAGATGAAATTTCCACAGGGGAAACCCCAGCTTTTGAATGCTGGGGAGCAACTGGGAGCAGAGGGTTGCTGGCAAGAGAGGGAAAGGGTATGGAAGCAGGGAGGAGGCAGCAGGCTGCTGTTTGCTGGGCTCCCTGCCCTTCTCCTGTCCAAAACACGGGGTAACTGTGCACACCCTGTGCGCGCGCAGCAGCTACCGGCACCCCGCGCTGGGAGGATCCCGCAGCAGGGACAAGCGAAGGGGCCATCCAAGATACCCAGTGCACAGTGAGACAGATGGACAGACAGACTGACTCCCTCAGGACACCTGGGGGTGGCTGGTACCCTGGTTCTGCTTGCCCTGGGAAGACCCTCAGCGCCCAGCACCCAAGGGTGACAGCTGAGCAGCCAGAAGGGAGGGACAGGCAACACGGGGCATGAGGGAGGAATGGGGAGTCACTGGCACAGGGCTCTGTGGGGGCCTGGCCACGCTCCCGCCCACAGCACAGCCTGTGCTGACACAGGACCTGGCTCTCTGCTGGCTCCTTGCCCCTGGCACCAGCCTGGCTGTGGGCTTCCCCCTCCCCTGAAGACGATGCCGGCCTCCCATCCCAGAGCAAAGAGCAGCCTTACCTCCATCCGACACAGCCGGGCCCTGCGGGGGTGGAGAGAAGAGAGGTGAGAGGGGGCACCCCGTGTCTGCCGGCCTGGTGGGTTGGTCCCCGGGCACCCAGGGAAGCCCAGCGGGAACCCGGGAGCAAGGGGCTGCCCGCACACACCGCCCTGGCATTCGCTGCAACCCGGACAGCAGGATGCAGGGCTCCCAGCCCAGGGGCAGTGAGCAGAGCCAGAGGATTACAAGGGGCGCACAGCTCTTTTCTCACCTCCCCGTGCATCTACTGGCCCCCGGCCAGGACAGCAATTGGGAAAGGGCAGATGCTATCAGAGGTAACCCTGCCACTGCTGCCCGGGGAGGAAAGAAACAGCCTCCCCGGCACAGGAAGAGGAGGGGAGGAGGGGAGGGAAGGAAGGACAACCACAGCCCCAGGCAGGCAAACTGCCTGCTCCCTCCTTCCTTCGGGCCTGGGGCTACTGGAGGGCAGATGCCCAAAAAGGGGGACCACGTCCCACCGGAGCTGCCAGCCCAGGGCACAGTAGCCCTGGAACATCCCCTGGGATGCCACAGGGATACCCTGCCAGCCCCACACACCCTAGCCTGCCCTGTATGCTCCCTGCCTGTCCCCATCCCAGCCCCACACATTCCTGCCTCCTACCCCAGCCCCACTATCCCACCCCTGCCTGTTCCTGCGACCCCACCCGGGATGCCGCTGCCATACGCCTTACCCCAGCCCCACACACCCCTGCCTTGTCATCTGCTTGCTCTTCCCCATCCATCCCTGTTGCCCACACCCACGTAGCTCTGCCCCGCTTGTGCCACCCAGCCCCATGCACCCCAGTGCTGCTGACTCCTGTTTACCCCAGCCCTGCACATCACCGCTGCGCCGTTCCCCAGTGCCATACATCCCCACGGATAGCGCTGTCTCAGCCTCACAGACCCCTGCCTTCTCATTACCCCAGCCCCATATATCCCTGCCAGCCTGTTACCCAGCCCCATATACCTCTGCCTGCCCTCACACCCCTCTACCTCTCTGCCTGCTGTGGGTACCCAAGCCCCACACACCCCTGCCTGCCTGTTATCCACCCCCCACCTCGCTGGCTGGCCAGTACC
>NW_010225423.1:0-1095 GCF_000690775.1 Eurypyga helias | reverse complement strand
GAGACCAAAACTGTAACAAATCTATCAAAAATTTGGGTCTATAGAATAAGAAAGGTGACATGTGCAAAACATATTTGACCTCACTGAGGAAATAGTTGTGTTCATTGATCCCTTTAGGCATCCTCCCAGCCCCAACTGCTCTGTGATCCTGTGCACGGCACACGCAGAGGCCCCCGGAAGCTCTGCAGCCAGCAGGGTGAAAATGTGAGCGTGCCTCCCCCAGCTTCCCGTCCGACCGCAGCTCGGAGGGACCTTTAGGCACGGGGTGTAAGGAAAGGGAGCAGGGGCGGAGCGATGGTCCCCTACGAGACCCTTCCAGCCAGCAGCAGCCCGGGCTGTGTTTAACGAGCTGCAGCGTGCCATTCTCAACTCAGTCGAGGCATCCGTGTCCCTCCGTGTCGTGGCTCTCGGGCAGAGACATGCCGGCCCAGCCCGCGCCGCTCCACCTGCTCTGGATTTACAGTCAGGCAGCAGCGCTGCTCGCCACGTCCGTGCCATTACCTCCAGGACTTGATCCATGATTTCCTGCATGACCTCGCACCGACCTTCCCTATCACTGAAGCAGAAAAACAAGAGGAAATCCAAGTTACATAGGAAGATACCGAGAAATCTCCATAGAGAGATTTCAGACAATCGGACCAGCGCGAGGAGAGAGTGAGATAACTACAGGAGGCCTGGTTCTTTAGCACAGGGCCAAGTGCAGCAGGGCGTCCTCGTCAGACAGTAGACAGCTGTCAAGCTAAATGAACAAGTCAACTGAAAACATGGCAAGTTGTTACTTTAAAAATCAGTAGTCAGAAAATACATTTCACCAAATTGAGACAGGCAGCGAATGCTCTCAGTACATTACTTCCCCCCTCCCCCATTTTTATTCTGAAGCGGTTGTGCTACAGGAACTTCTTCAGGGGAAGACTGCGGTACCCTTACTCAACCCCTGCTGCAGAGTAAAAGGTATCACATCTTCTTGGGAAAGGTGCTACACTGTCACCCAAAGGAAATGAAGTTGAAACTACAGACATGTGTAATGTATAAGCAGCACATTTTAGCTCCGGTTCTTGTCTGACTCCAGTGGAGCGTCACTGATTTACAACTACT
>NW_010225422.1:1020-1275 GCF_000690775.1 Eurypyga helias | reverse complement strand
GGGGAGCAGAAGGTGTTGGCAGAGCCGGAAACCTCACTGAACGCTGCCTGTTTCTGCCTCTGAGAGCCCAGGGGCTGCAGGGGCACTCAGCGGTGCTGCAGGAAGAGGCCGGAGCGTGGACACGCTGAGCCACACAAGCTCCTGTATCCCGCATCTCCACCTGCTGCCCTGCCGCCCGTCTCCCACCCCAGGTCCCGCGCATCTCCTGGCAGAGGCGGCCCCAGCTCGCGGAAGTGTCTGCGGAAGCGCTTAACC
>NW_010225422.1:595-927 GCF_000690775.1 Eurypyga helias | reverse complement strand
GAGCAAGGCATGGACCCTTAGGCACCCTCAGCTTGCCACAATACCTGCTGGGCGCTGCACAGTGTGTCCTCAGGGCACTCGCTGTCCGGGACGATTCTGCGCCACCGTCCCACTCCTCGGCGCCGGCGCGCGGGTGGAGAAACCGTAACCCGGATCTTCGGTTTCTGTACAACATCCAAGTTGTACCCATGAACTCGGAGCACTCTCCCTCCACTGAAAGAGAAAAGCAGCTGATCTCACCCACCTACTGCTCAGTAGCTTGGTCTTGCCCACGCGCCCACCCTCGCTCCTACAAGCCTGGCCTTAACCCAGAGTGCAACTCAACAGACGGG
>NW_010225422.1:0-585 GCF_000690775.1 Eurypyga helias | reverse complement strand
TGCAGCACCCGCCTCAGCACGCAGGCTGCGGAACCTTCCTACCTGAGGAAGCTTTTGGGTGGCTCCGCAAAGGTGATGTTGGGATCCAGAGTGTATCTGAAGAGGGATCCTTCCAGTCTCCGCTCCTGGTCCCCGTATTTGACAGTGACTGGCAGTTCTGCGGACACGTTGCTGGGACTCGTCTGGCACGCCAGCTGATCCTCCCGCATCTCAGAGAGGCTTGGGGAGACAGAAGGGAGAGCAAGGAATTACCAGCCACTGCAGAGAGAGACGTCGTAGTGCTGCGCCTTGCTCTCCGCAGACAGCCTGCAAACGTCTTCGGTATTTTCCCGCATTCCGTGCTGGACGGCCCCATGCCCGGCCTAAGCGAAGACCGCCGTGCCGGCTGCCATCGAGCAGCACGTGGACAAAAAGCAGGCACAGGCACGCAGAGCAGCGAGACGGGAAGCGTGCTACCAAGAGACACGCACCTTCCCAGCAGCGTGCCGTCAGGGGCTCGTGTTCCGGGAGCAGAGAACACGCAGCTCAGCGTTCGCCTGCAGGAGCCAAGCGCAGTGCCCCCTCAGCACCAGCGGCGCTGCAGGA
>NW_010225421.1:0-2364 GCF_000690775.1 Eurypyga helias | reverse complement strand
ATCCATCCATCCATCCATCCGTCCAGGCAGCCACCCTCAGGAGGACCAGGCTGGTGGCCCCTGCCCAGGCCATTTCCTGGTCCCACCGGGGGACAGCAGCCACCCCAGCCACGCAGCCCCCGTGCATCACTTCCATCCCTGAGGATGGGGCCTACAAGTGCCTCCTTGGGAGACAGAGGTGATTGAAAGGAGGAATTAATGAGGAGTTTTCCAGGCTGTGGAAGATGGGAGATGCAGCACCAGCACGGATCAAACGGAAGCAGAAGGCACCATGGACTGAGCCCCAGGGTGGGATGATCCTGGCAGGAGCTGACACCTCTCAGTGCTGGGCTGGGCAGGAAACGGGCTCAGAGCCCCAGGGCTGGAGGTGCCTTGGCCAGAGATGGGCTGGGAGGTGGCCAGGGCCCCGCTTGCTGTAATGAGTGTGTCAGGGCTCAGCAGAGCAGCAGGCAGGTGACTGGCACAGGCACAGTCCCCTCTCAACACACGGCCCACAAGATGAGGGACACGTGGGACAGAGCTGCAGGATGGAAGCGAGGGCAGACAGTGCTCCTGGCTGGCTGCATGACCACTGGCTGGCGGGCTGGTGGCCAGATGGCTAGCTGGCTGGTTGCACACTTCGCTAGAGAGCTGGCTACTTGGCTAGCTGCATGGCTAGATGGCTGGCTGGCAGGTAGATGACTGGCCAACTGCTTGGCTGGCTGGTTGGCTTGAAGGCCAACTAGATGGCAAGTTGGCTGGCTGGTTGGCTGGGCGGTTGGTAGCTAATGGGCTAGCAGGCAGGTGGCTGCTGGCTGGTTGGTAGATGGCTAGCCAGTTGTCTGCCTGGCTACGTGGCTAGGTGGTGGGTTGGCTGGCTGGCAGGTTGGTTGGCTAGATGGCCAGTTGGCTGGTTGATTGCCTGGCTGGCAGGTTGGCTAGCTGGCTAGTTGACTGGCCAGTGGATCATCAGGCTGGTTGGCTAGCTGGCTGGCCAGTTGACCAGTTGGCTGGTGGCTGGCCAGGTGACCAGGGGCTTGCTGGCTGGCCAGCAGTGGGCTGATGGGCTAACTGGCTGGCTGGGTTAGCCCTGGCCCTGGGGACGTGTCAGCAGGTCTCAGCCCAGTGCTGGGCACCATCCTGTGCTGAATGGGGGAGCCCAGCTGCAGGTTGGGGGGGCGAGGTGGAGGTGGCACATCAGTCCCTGTCCCCATCATGCTGTCTCTCATTACGGACACCGCCACCCTCCCGCCGTGCGGCAATTAAGGGCTGCCAACACCGCTACTTAATTAGAGCCGGCTGACAGGGCTGGCTGGTGAGTGATGGGGAACGGTCGCTTGCCTGGCAGGAATGGGACGGGACGTTCGGACAGGGCTTGGCAGTGGGGAGTATCCTGCACAGTGACAGTGACACTGGGTGACACCCCGTGGGCCATGCAGTGACAGCAACACTGGGTGATACGCTGCGGGACGGCAGTGACGGTGACACTGGGTGACGCGCTGTGGGCCACGCAGTGACATAGCACTATGTGACATCCCATGCAGCAAGCACTGATGGTGACTGTTCGGACAGGGCTTGGCAGTGGGGAGTATCCTGCACAGTGACAGTGACACTGGGTGACACCCCGTGGGCCATGCAGTGACAGCAACACTGGGTGATACGCTGCGGGACGGCAGTGACGGTGACACTGGGTGACGCGCTGTGGGCCACGCAGTGACATAGCACTATGTGACATCCCATGCAGCAAGCACTGATGGTGACTCCGGGTGACAACCCACAGGAGCTGCAGTCACAGTGCGTGGCAGCCGGCGGCCCTGCAGTGACAGTGACACCCTGTGCGCTGCGCGGTGACAGTGACACCATGTGACACCCCAGGGAGCAACAGTGAGGCTGTGCAATACCACAGGGCTGTGCAGCAGCACTGTGTGACACAGTGGGACTGTGCAGCCACGGTGACACTGTGTGACACCCCGGGGACCATGCAGGGATAGTGACACCAGTGACACCAGGAGGTGTGCAGTGACACTGGTGACACCGGTGCCATGTGGTGTCACCACACAGGGGGTCCCTCCCTCGTGGGTATTGGGGCCCTCACCCAGCTCACACTTGGGGACAGTCCCCATGGGGGATGTCACCCTGTCCCTACAGCCCCGGGGGACACACACAACCTGCCAGCTCCAGGGTGTCTGCACCCCCCACCCACTCAGTGGGTGCCCCATGATGGGTGCTGGGGGGGTGCTCCGGGAAGGGGGTGCTCCAGGCATGGGGTACCCTGGGGAGGGGGTGCACCAGGAGAGCGTGCTCTGTGTGGGGGATGCTCCAGGGAAAGGGTGCATCAGGAAAGGGGGGCTCTGGAGAAGGGATGCACTGGGGGTGCAGCGGGGC
>NW_010225420.1:1055-1279 GCF_000690775.1 Eurypyga helias | reverse complement strand
CTCCCTTTGGCCTGTCCTTAGCAGGGTTGGTGTCCCCCTGGGAGCCCCCCAGGATCCTGCTGTGCCCGCTAGAGCCGTGTGCCTCCTAAGTCTCCTGTGTCCCCCTTCTTGCCTGGAGCTCTTGGGGCCTTGCTTGTCCTCCTCCTCCTGCCCTGAGCCAAGAACACACCCAGTGCACGCCGCTGCCTGGGAACTGGGAGTGGCTGGGGGGCCTGGCGTGGCGC
>NW_010225420.1:771-1041 GCF_000690775.1 Eurypyga helias | reverse complement strand
CTGAGGGCACTGGGAGTATCCAGAAGCAGCGGGTGGTGGCACTGGGTCCAGGGGGCACACTGGGATGGGAACTGGGGGGCACAGGGAGGGTGCTGAGGCCCTCTGAGGGGCTGAGGGCAGTGGCCCAGGGGGATGGCGACCCTGACATAGCGCTGGGACAGCTCCCACAGTCCCTGACCCTTGCTTCCTGCAGGTACCTGGTGGTACCCGCCACCCTGGGGCACCCCCACGAGAACCCCAGCCCTGGCGTGGCCGGATCCCGGCACTGGC
>NW_010225420.1:420-732 GCF_000690775.1 Eurypyga helias | reverse complement strand
GGCGACAGGTAGGTGTTTAATGGACGGTGGGAATAAATCAGAGCTGTAATGTCCTCGGGAAGGTGTACAGGGCATGGCAGGGGGCAGAGGGAAGGGCATTTGGGGGCTGCCATACGCCTGGATGACACCGTTCTCTGGGGAGACGGTGGGAGGTGGGTGGCGCTCGGTGCCGCAGACCCCTCCGACCCCGGTGAGAGCAGGAGGTGCTGGCAGTCCCAGGGAAGGTGCCTGTTTACTGCAGAGCTGAAGGGACACGGGGCTGGGAGGACCTGGGGGGTAGGAAGGGGCATCGGCAGGCGCGGGCGGAGGCGG
>NW_010225420.1:0-308 GCF_000690775.1 Eurypyga helias | reverse complement strand
CGCCCGGGCTCCCGCTCCGGGCGCAGCAGCGTTGGTCCGAAGACGATGCCGATGTTCTGGCGTGTCATGCGGTTGACGTGTACCCGCTCCATCACCCTGGGGACGTGCAGGGTTGAGTGGTAGTGCCATGCACCACATCCAGCCCTGGTGCTCCCTCCATCGCCCCAGGCCCACGCGCCAGGGCTCCATCCCCCCGGCAGGCCCCAATCCCGACTCCCCCATCCCCTGGCATACCCGGGCCACCTGATAGGATGGGGATGTGTGTCCCAGGAGTAGTTTGTGTGTCCCAGTGTGTCCCTCCAGTCCAA
>NW_010225419.1:677-950 GCF_000690775.1 Eurypyga helias | reverse complement strand
GTGACTCTTGCTGCAGGCTCGTTCCCTCCCCCTTTCTTTCCCGTTGCTCCTCCTGCTGGTAACTGGGGAATTTTTCCGGAGGAAAAGAGCAGCTGCTGATCCTAAACCAGCCCCGGGATGTGCCGGCTCTTGGTCCAGGGCTCAAAACAGGCTCTCGGACTCGTCTTTCTGCCTGGAGAAGGGAAGCTCCGGGAAGACCTTATTGCAGCCTTCCAGTACCTGAAGGGGCCTATAAGGAAGCTGGGGGGGCTTTTTACAAGGGTCTGTAGTGAC
>NW_010225419.1:0-496 GCF_000690775.1 Eurypyga helias | reverse complement strand
CTGGGCTGTGGAAGGTGTCCCTGTCCATGGCAGGGGGGTTGGAACTGGATGATCCTTAAGGTCCCTTCCCACCCAAACCAATCTATGATTCTCCGAGGCCGATCCTTGCGTGCCAAGTGTGCCTGGCCTGTAACCGCGGGCAGGACCCCTTCACCATCCTTATTCCACCCATTTCAGGGACTGAGGAAGCCCAGGGGGGTTGGATCAACAAAGATTTCTTGGCTCTTTGACCTTTTCCCGTGAACAGGGGAGGGAACAGGGCACCTCCTCCCTGTGGGGAGAGGCTGTGCCAGGGTGGGGGGCTCCTTTCCCCTCTGCCGGGCTCACCCCAAGCGTGGGGGTGACTGTCCCCCCCGTCTTCCCGCAGACAAATGCATCACCAGCGAGCTGCTAAAGGACATCCCCCTGCCAGGGGTGCTGGGGGGCACCCTCAGCGCTGAGGCTGAGCTGCTGAAGGGAGGTGAGAGCTGGGCCAGAGGGTGGGGGGGCTTTTTTC